>NC_044310.1:134562354-134862354 GCF_007474595.2 Lynx canadensis | reverse complement strand
GTGACCTTTTTTTGAAACTATGATCATTATTATGTTTTGGATTGTCCTTGTTACTCACAAAAGGAAGTTTTAATGTTTAATCCTAGCAGTTAAGGGCTCTCGAACTAGGCTTTTAGTCTGCTTTGTCTACCCTTATTTTCTACCTTTTTATACCTAACATATGCTCCAATATTTTGGTCAGCATTCCTCTCCTCATGTACTACTCTTTTTCTTTGATAATATTGTTTCCTTTGTTGAAAGCCCCTTTTCACCTCTCCCTGTCAAAATCCTAAACATTCTTCAAAGTCTCTCATTTTTTTATGGTGGTGCCTTTCTTACTTGAAGGTAAAAGTCCTTTGAATATTTGTCACATAGTACTTACAATTGTGAGCTTTTTGAGTGCTTTACTCGTCTTTGATTATCCCATAGTGCCTTAGTAGCCTAGAACTTGGCACTCAGTTGATGTTCTGTAAATGTTTATTGAATATTTATGTAAACAGTTTTTTAAAGTTGGAAGCTTTTAGGATATCTTGAAGTAGATTTCCAATGTGGCCTGTTGAGTGAATAACTCATGTGTAAGAATGTGCTCACTATTACAGGTTCCTGTTTCTTTAAAGATATATTGTTTTGCATGGCTGCAGTTCTAGAGTAGGGAATAGATAGACATAAAGGATCCATATATAATCCCAGCAGTGTTTACCCAGTAAAGACGAGATGGCTATATGGGGTGATCTGGGGTGTTGTACTACTCATTCTGTGACATAATCCCTATCTTTCTGTTTTTGTTTAACTTTTAGCCTGTTTTGGTCAACATATCTTTTAGTGAGGAGCAGGAACTACTTATTGTGGGATGGGTGAACACAAGTAAGCCATGTAATGGAACACAAGTAAGACAAATAATGGACACAAGTCAATGACTTGTATACCAATGGTAGAGAGACAGCTATTTTCTGCATTCTATGACTGTGGATATGGATGCCATGGAGGAACAGAGAAGGAACACTTAGGTGTTTGGTGGCCTTTTTAGGTTCTCAGAGACATGTATATAGGTCTAGATTAGGGAGCACCAAATGTCCCACTTGTGCTGACTGAGCAGTCTATTTTCAGACATTCCTTCAGATATGTGAAAGTCCATTGTCATTGGTTACTTTTGTACACTCTCATTTATTTATACCTATTGTCAATTTGCTGAGGTCATCCCTTCGAAAGCCATTTTCTTGAGGACCCATGATGTGCTGGGGGGTTGTCTTGGCACTGAACAGGTGAGAAAGACATGCCTCCTGGGGGAGTGGTAATGATCTTAAGAAGTCTTGGTTAGTGATTTGAGGCCACAGTTTAAAGACCCTGACATTTAATGCCCTTATTTGTCATAAAGCACATGGGCATTGGCAGTGGATGTAGTTTTAAAAACAGCCTTCCAGGATTATGTTTTGTGCCTGATACTGTGTTTGATAAGAGAGATAGCTTAATTGCTTCTACAATTTCAGGCAGTGATATTTGCGTCTTTGGTATTCCTGTTTAGGAGATAATCACCAGCAAAGAAATCCATAGTTTGTTAATTTTCTGAAAAGATACATAGTTTTTGTTATGTTGCACAATTGTATGTTGCATAATGGTAACTGAAATTTAAAAAATGGTTTATTGGAAGACTTTTATTGTCTGAGTTATTTTTGATAAAGATTAAAACTGGCATCACAATTGGCTAAAAACCCAGTTTCCTTCTTTCTTTTTTCCAGTGTATTTGCCTTTTGTAAACAGATGGTCAGATTAAAAGCTATCTAAATCAAAGTACCTCGGAGCAAAAATTTGTAGATATTTGGAAAAGAAAATAGAGTTAGTGCATAAAAAATTCTTCAGGGTTCTTATTCAGAGAGTTTCATTAATTATCCTCCTTTGCTGATGACACACCCTATTATAAGTGGTCAGGACAAGATGCTTTTCTTGTTTTATGGTATTATTCTTTTACTTTAATCCTAATCCCCACTGTGGTTTTCTTACCCCACCTAAACCTCCCCTAGTAGATCCCCACTCACATATGTTTGGTATAAGCCCTTGGATTGGTACTTGTCTTCAACCAAATATGGAATGGTTTTTACTTTGTACGTATCTCATGTTCCAACCTTGAGTTTTCTTTTATCATTTGTTGTATGTATGTATGTATGTATGTATGCATGTATGTATGTGTATATGTATGTATTTTAATGTGTATTTAGTTTTGAGAAAGAGAGACGGAGACAGAGACAGAGCATGAGAAGGGGAGGGGCCAAGAGAGAGGGAGACACAGAATCTGAGGCAGGCTTTAGGCTCTGAGCTGTCAGCACTGAACCCAACACAGGGCTTGAACCTAGGAACTGCGAGATCATGACCTGAACCAAAGTTGGACACTTAACTGACTGAGCCACCCAGGCGCCCCTCATTTGTTGTTTTTAGATTAGACATGCTATGGTATATTTCTAGTTAATTACATCTAAATGTAGCTTATTCACATCTAAGTTACCTATCCAGGTAATGGACACCTGGGTTGCCTCCAGTATCACTCAAACAGTGCTATGATAAACATCCTCATACAGGTTCATTATGATCTTATGTATATGTTTTTGGGGTATATATCTAGGAGTGGGATTGTAGGGTTAGAGTACTGGGGCTTACCTCAGCATTTTCCCCAGTCACTCATTCATTTATCTCTTTAGATAAAACTTTGTATCATTTGAGCTTTTTGTATCATTTGACCATTTTAGGCATTTTTTAAAAAGTTTATTTTATTTTTTTTTATTTTGAGAGATAGAGAGAGAGAGAGAGAGAGAGAGAGAGAGAATATGAATCCCAAGCAGGCTCTGTGCTGTCCAGGCAGAACCTGACACAGGGCTTCATCTCATGAACTGAACTGTGAGATCATGACCTGAACTGAAATGAAGTTGGAGGCTTAACCGATTGAGCCACCCAGGCACCCCTAATTATAGGCAGTTTTTAAAAAAATGTTTATTGTGGTAAAATATACATAACAAAATTTACATTTTTAACCATTTTTCAGTGACATTAAGTACATTCACACTGTTGTGCAACCATCATCACCATCCATCTCCAGAACTTTTTTTTTCATTTCTCAAACTAAACCTCTATACCCCATTAAACAATAACTTGCCATTCCTCCCTCTCCCCAGCCCCTGGCAGCCACCATTCTACTTTCTTCTCTATGAATTTAACTATTCTAGGTACCTCATATAAATGAAATCATGCAGTGTTTTTTTTGTGACTTTGTTTTACTTAGTATGTCTTTAAGTTTCATCTATGTTGTAATGTGTCGGAATTTGCTTCTTTTTTAAAACTGAGTGGTGTGTGTGTGTGTGTGTGTGTGTGTGTGGTGTGTGTCTGTGTGTGTGTGTGTGTACACACACTATATTTTTAAAAATTCATTCATCCATCAATGGACACTTGAGTTACTTCCCCCTTTTAGCTACTGTGAATAGTGCTGCTATGAATATGGGTATACACATACCTATTCAAGTCTCTGCTTTCAATTCTTTTGGGTATTTATTCAGAAGTGGAATTCTGGTAATTTTATTTTTATATTTTGAGGAGCTACCATACTGTATTCCATAGTGTCTGCATCATTTTACATTCCCATCAGCAGTACACTAGGGTTCCAATTTCTCTATATTGTTGCCAATATTTGTTTACAAATTTTTAAAAAGAGAACTCTGTATTTTAATAGTTGTAATAGCTAACAATAAGTAAGAGCTTTATTGTGTACAGAGGCCCTGTTGTATGTGTTTTTCATGTATGGAAACATTTAATTTCATGTATAGAAACACAAAATTGATAGTTATGATAATTATTGAAGCTCTGTGATATGGTTCATTAATCTTATCCTTTACTGTTATGTAAATTTGAAAATTTTTATAATAAAAAGTTGAGGGATTTTTGGAATTTTGTGTTTTCTAATTTGTAGATTTGGAGTGTTGGTACATCACTAAATACATTTTCTTTTCCATTAATATCAGAAGAAATCAATTTATAAAATTAAAGCACAGTAATAATAATAGTTCCAATATTTTAGTATTCATATTTCAGGCATTGGGCTAAGTCTTTTCCACACTCATACCTTTCCAAAGTAAATTTTATTCATTTCATCAAAAAACAACCATGCTTTTGGAGTTCATTACTTAGTCCAAAGGCTTCCGCTTCATCTTTTCCTTAGTTTGTCATTTGTCTCTGAAGTGGAGGAGGGCCTGAGCCCGCGACTGGTGCTAATGATGGAATAGATGACCTGGGTGAAAGTGTAGGTCTGGGTGAAAGTTTATGTTGGGTCCAAAATTAAAGGTTATGAGAAACAAGGTTCAGTCTAAGTGATTTCAACATGATGCAATGCTGGCTCTAATATGAAATCGACAACCATCTTTATATTGACGTCTGTGTATCTGTTTTAAGGTATTCAGACATGCAAGAATTTGAAGATCCCTTACAATTCTTATTCAGAACTCTTTATTATCTGAAATATTGGGAAAGTGGGTAATTTCCCCCAAATAAAAATAGAAATAAAATAGTCCTAAAACCTAGTGTTTAACTTTGTTAGAATTTACTTATTTGGAATTTCAAATATTTTGTGTATTAGGTACAGTGATAGTTTTGGTATGGGTAGAATTTTTTTTGTACTTTCAGAACTTTAATAGAATTTTTACTTGCAATCTTACTCCTAAAAGGATTTTGTAACTTTGTCCTAAAAAATCCACTTCTGATGGAAGCCACTCAAATACCACTCTAAATGCCTCTGTGTGCATTAGTTACATTAGTGAATTCTGAGTGTTAAACATAATGTATGTCTTCCTTTTTGTTTAGTTTGGTATATTTTATAAAGATTTAAAAATGAATAATCATTAAAAGGAACTGCACTGATAAATGAGATGATTGTAGCTGACCTTTGTGAGACAATTTACTCATCAATCTTCAGTGTTTCTTAGCTACACAAAGTACTCCTACCCTGAGCATTTTCATATCCTTCTTCAAACACACATTTGGAAATATTTTATATGACCTGATGGTTGTCCATCTGTCCTGAATCTCTCACTGCTTCTTCATTACCTAATGTCCTTATTAAACTTCATATAATATATTCTTTCAGCTTAATAGCCCACAGTTTGACTTGAGAATCATTTGGCTTGTCAGAATCCTAAGAGTTCTGGGAAATAAATTTCTTTTGTGTATGGTGAAGTTAAAAGTTATTGAAAATGTGTTTTCATAATAAAACAAGTATAAAAATATTGCCTTGGGAGCTAGCTAGCTATTTTCTTATTGTCCTTGGTTTCTAGGGAAGTAGTTTAATCACTTGTGATAAAGAAATAGCTTGGATATATTTTGACAAGTTACTTGTATTCAGTTTAAATCATAATTTATGAAAACACTAGGTTCATAGGGAATGTTGTATTCCTTCGTCCTTCATCCATTCAACAAATATTTGTTGAGCACTTACAACATGCCGGGCTCAGTGATAGGCCCTGGGGATACAGTGATGAACAAAAACATGGGGTCTCTGCCCTCTAGAAAAGGATTGTGGTTGTCTGAGAGCATGTAATGGAAGAGCCTGATCTGGTCATGTAAGGAAAAGCCTTTTCCTAGGCAGTGTGCCTTAGCTGCTATCCGAAGAGCATTCTAATAGAGCTTGTGCAGTAGAGGCCACAGGGCACACTGAAGACCTACAAAAAGGCGAGGGAAGCTGAAATTCCAAGAGTGAACACCTGCAAGATAAGGCTTGCGAGGAAATTGGTTTTGAGAAAGAACCTCATTCTTTGTAGATGCTTTATAAGGAATATGAAATCAACAGCCATCTTTATATTCTGTGTATCTGTTTTAAGGTAATAAACGTTTTTCAGATACTCACGAATCTGAAGATCCTTTAGAATTCATTTTTCCCATATGGTGTTTTAATGCCCTAAATAGTATTCCATTCTGATTGGCCAACTCCTGCTTGAATATAATTAGCCCAGTAGCAGGGCCCCTCTCTTTCTTCTGTGGAACCAGCTTCATTTTCAGATACCTTTAGTTATTAAAGGATTCTTTCTTGTACAGAGCCAAAGTTTTGGTTTCTACTCATTGATTGCAGTTCTCTAAGGTAAAATGAAGAAGTCCATTTTGTTTTTAGAATCTTTCATGAATATGAAGGGGCTCCTGGACGGCTCAGTTGGTTAAGCGTCTGATTTTGGCTCAGGTCATGATCTCACTGTTGGTGGGTTTGAGCCCTGCATTGGGCTCTGTGCTGACAGCTCAGAGCTTGGGAGCCTGCTTCGGATTCTGTGTCTTCCTCTCTCTGTGCCCCTCCCCTGCTTGCACTCTGTCTCTCTCTCAAAAATAAATAAAACATTAAAAACAATCTTTCATGTATGTGAAAATTACTGATGTATGGCTATAAGTATCTCTTTACCAGACTTTTCCCCCCAATATTTTAAACATTTCAAATATATACAAAAGAAGACAGTATAGTAGAATGAAACTCTCTTCCTCCCCTACTCTGCATGTACCCATTGCTCATCTTCAACAATTATCAACCCATGTCTCTGTTTGATGACAGATATTTAATGAATACTTCCTTTGTGCTAAGTGCTGTGCTAGTTTCCCAAGCTCTAGAAAAAGACCTGACATAGGCCTTCAGGAGTTCATTTTTAGTGGAGAAGAAAGTAAAAAAATCAATTAAAATAGTACAGCATGATGCATAAAGTCATCTAATTGGCCAGAGAATTATGTGATTATAAAGAAAAAGTGAAAGAAAGGCACTTTACCCTGCTGATAAATGGTAGAATTGGGAGAGCAAGGGAGAATTAGTATACAAACTTAAGACTCTGGAAACACTTTCAGAAAGTCATGGAAAAAGGGAGCAGGGAAGTCAAAGTTCATCAAACATTAGGAATGTCACTAAAATACAAACGCTCATTGGTGTGTAAAATCTTGTCTATATGTACTTAAGTAGGTATTTTTGGGGAGAGGATTCTTAGCATGAAACCTTCATAGGGTTCTATGCCAAATAGGTCCATTGTATACTCTGTATAAGGGAATTGGATTTTGTAGTAGTTAAGTATTTCCTTAATGGTCAGCTCAAACACTCATGAGGGTTAAAAAGCCAAAAGAGACTCAGAGACAGATGTTCATTGAACTCAACTGTAAGTAATCTTTATTATTGCACATAGATAGGAAAGTAAATATTGCACTCTTCTTATAGCTTAGAAATCTAGTACTTACATATATAATCTAGATTATATATATATATATATATATATATAGATTATATATATATAGTTTTTATATATATATAGATTTTATATATATATTATATTCTGAAAATAGGAAATAATTGGTTTTATTAGTATATCTAGAGGTCAGGGATTCAGTATCTGGAGAGATAGATATCATACCCCAAGTAAAAATGCTGCCTTTTTCTCTAGACATCTTTAGGGTCCTTGCTTAATCCAGTTTGAGCTGCATGATGTGTGGAACACAGGAAAGAGTTAAGTGTTAAGTTACGTCCAAATCTATTCTTACCTGTTGTGCCTTACCAAAGATGTATCATTAATGTTGATCTTGCTTGCTACTTATCTAGATATGTCCTGCCTATAATTTTAGACCTATATAATGCATTTCAGTACAACCACATCAGAGCATAAGTATGTGTGTGCACAAACAACTAATGCAGAAGTGCAGTTTCCTGTTCTAGCTTTTCTGACTGAGGAAACAGGTACTGTTTACAGTATATACTAGACAAACTGGAAGCACATGCTTCCTACTCTCTAATCTTTGCAGTCACTCTTTCACTTTGTACTTGCTTGCATCTATGCTATATGTGTCTCTATGGCTTTTTTCTTTCCTTATGTTCTGGGATAGAAGTGTGACAAAAAACTGTAGCTTTTTTTAATTCATTCATAATGTTATTTGCTTGAAGACTGTAGTTGATTATTTGATCACCCTTTTATGTATGATTTGCTTATTTCTTCTATTTACTATTCAAGAATTATATATATAGTCAAGTCTGGCAAAAACGATTAACTCTGATTAAGTTTTATAAAATATGCTGGAGATTTCATTGATACATAGCTTTGTGGTGCATTTTGTTCATGCATATGAACATTTGTTATGTTTGAGTGTTCCTGAAATGGAATTATTTGAAAATTTGTGTAAATTATCTTTAAAAATGAAATAAAATGACAAGGTTTATCCTTTCAAATTGATAGGATTTAACTGTTATTAAAATCGTATTATTCTCCATAAAGCAAACTTACAGTTATTTGTGTTTCAATTATATAATTTAAGTAAGTCATATCTCCCTTTAGACATGTCCCAGCTTATTGAACATTTTTATGTGATTTCCATAGTGAGCATATGGATAAGATAGGTGGGCTACATAAATTATCTGGGATAGATTTTATGAATAGTCTTGGAAATCAATCTCAGAATTTGGTGTCACTGTTATTATTTTTAATTCTCTGTTTGTAGTATAGCATACTGACAGTATAGTAGGTAAAATACACAGTTTTAGCCCTCAAAGAGTTTACATTCTAATGAGGAAGAAAGACTAATGTATAAATAACTTGACTAGAATACATGATGTAAAAGAGGCAAAAATAAAACCTTGAAAAAAAAGATTATTTCATATTAGGCATTTCTTTTTTTTTAAATTTTTTTTAACGTTTATTATTTTTGAGACAGAGACAGAGTATGAACAGGGGAGGGGCAGAGAGGAGGGAGACACAGAATCTGAAACAGGCTCCAGGCTCTGAGCTGTCAGCACAGAGCCCAACGCAAGGCTCGAACTCACGGACCGTGAGATCATGACCTGAGCCGAAGTCCGACTCTTAACCGACCAAGCCACCCAGGCGCCCCTCATATTAGGCATTTCTTAAAGGATGTGATGCTTGAGTTAGGCTTAAGTAACTGGTAGAAAATTGGCACGGGGAGATTTGGGAAAAGGCCATTTCAGACTCAATACATAACATGAAAAAGGGAGAGTAGTAGCCAAGTGTATTATTGAAGAGTCCCTAGTGGTCCTGCATAAGAACAATTGGGGAGCACATGGCTATTAGACTAGGAAAATTGGTGGGGCTCCTGGGTGGCTCAGCCGGTTGAGTACCCGATTCTTGATTTCTGCTCAGGTCATTATCCTAGGTCATGGGATAGCCTTGAGTTGGCTTCCACGCTGAGTATGGAGCTTGCTTGGGATTCTCTCTCTCTCTCTCTCTCTGATTCTGACTCCCTCTCCCTCTTTCCCTCCCTCTGCCTCTTTCCCCTACTCATGTGCTGTCTCTTGCTCTCTCTGAAAAATTGCGTTTGACTCTCTTATAAGGATGTGTAGATCTTATTTGTTAGGCAATAAACAACCCTTGAAGGTTATAGGACATCTCTTATGGATCAGAACTGAACATGTCTTGTGATTTATTTATAACTCTTGTTTAGTAGATATTACAAGCCTCATTTTAAGTAAGAGAAGTAATGAGGCCCAGAGGAGTTAAGTGACTTACCCAAGGTCTCATGATGAGTAATTGTCAGAGCTAGGATTCAAACCAAATGTTCTTTTGAATCTGCATGCTTCCTCTCTTTTAAGTGGAAGAATGAGACAATCAGGCTAAATCTTAAAAAAATGCTATTATCAAAGCAGTTGGTTTCTTGGATTAAGGAGTAAATATAGGCATAGTGGCTGGTTCAGACAAGTGGTAATATGAAATTTGAATTTGGGTTTGTAACAATAGGAGTGAAAAGGAGAGTTTTGTATGAGATTTAGTGGCCTGGATAATTAAGAATGCATGCATTTAGGAGGTACTATAAGTTGCCTGTGAGAAATGGTGAAAAATAAAATGACAGAGCCAAAGAGTATATAATTATATAAGTCAAAACAAGAAAGTTTTAAAGGTGGGATAATAAACATTATTAAATACTATGTAGATTTGAAGGTATATGAAGAACAAGTAAACGTCATTTGGTGTTAGGTGATACTGGAGACTCTTTTGAGGGTGACTTTAGCAGATTGGTATGATTAGAAACTAAATTATGAGGGATTGAGGTGTGAGTGTGAAGACAAGGAAGAAGTCCATGATACAGACTCTTTTGAAAATAGGGGAGAAAGTGGAAACGATAGCTCAAGATAAGGCAAAGAATTTGAATGGTGGAGGGAAATGGATGAATTTGTCAAAGCTACCAAGGCATTGGTCATAAAGAAGGGGTTGAGGATTTTAGAGAGGGAATAGTTGGTGGTTCATGGTCTTAAAAGACAGGGGAGGATTTGACACAGGTGTATGGGCTAACCTTTGAGAGAAAAAAAGAGCTCTTGTGAATTGGGAGGGAGAGAAAATATGATTTTTCTACATATAAATGAGTTACCTACTTACAATTTAGAGTAGGAGCTTCGTGGCTCATGTTAAAAGATCTATAGAAAGTTTATTGAAGGAAAGCAGGGTCATTTGTTAAGAGTTAGGTGGTGAGAACTTTGAAACACAGGAGAAGATCTGGAGCAACTGGTATGCTCAAAGAATAAAACAGAATGAGTCTTCCCCACAGCAAGAATTTCCAGCCAAGAATCAGACCATACATTTTTATTGGCACCAACTCTCATCTGTCCTTCCACCCCGCCCTGCCCCCCACCCCATCCCCCACTAGTGTCGATAGTCTGGGGATCCTAAAGAAGATGTTATGTGATCAATTTGCTCAATGTTAGGAATTGGCAGGTGGGCAATGGAAAGTGAGTGAGGGTTTCTAGGTTGGCACTTAGAGCATAATTGACATTTTAAATCTTTATTTCATAGACTGATGTATGAAAGCCTTTGATATTTGATACAAATGTATATTCTTAATAGTGATTGAATAGGTAAAACAGTATTACCACATCTAACCTTCAAAACTTTATTCTTCCCATCTTTCCTTTCCCCTTTACTTTCTGCTTCAGTTGAACTCAAATATGGAAGCATCTTGGTGTGGTGGAGCCAGTCCTTCATTTAGGAGACACCTATTTTGAAGGAATGACACCACAAGTGACAGAAGGAAAAGCCAAACTGAGCTTTATCAAAATGTAAAATGTTTGTGCTTCAAAGGACAGTATCAAGAAAGTGAGCAAATGATCCATTGAGTGGGAGAAAATATTGGCAAATTATATTTCTGGTAAGGGACTTGTACCCATAATATATTAAAAACTCCTACAGCTCAACAATAAATGACAACACATAAAAAAATGGGCAAAATAGCTGAATAAATATTTCTATAAAGAAGATAATTGAATGGTCAATACCATGAAAAGATGCTCATTATCAGGGATAATAGTATTGGTCCTCTGATCTATGATCGTGGGCTGTCTTTCCATTTATTTCTTTGTATCTTTCAACAGTATTTTGAAGTTAACAGAGGGCAAGTTCTCTACTTCTTTTGTCAAATTTACTCCTAAATATTTGATTCTTTTTGATGCATTTTAAATGGAGTTTTTTTTTCTTACTTTCATTTCTGTATTGTTCATTGCTAGTATATAGAAATTCAATTGACTTTTGTATATTGAAATTGTATCTTGCAAACTTGCTGAATTCACTGATTAGTTGTAATAATTTTTGGTGGATTCCTTAGTGAATTTCTTTATATAAGATTTTATTTGCAAAGGGATAGTTTTACTTTTTCCTTTCCCTTCTGGATACCTTTTATTTGTTTGTTTGTTTATTATCTATCTATCTATCTAGCTATTTATTTATTTTTGCCAACCGTTCTGACTAGAATCTCCAATACAATATTCAATAGTAGTGTCGAGAATGAATATCCTTTTATTATTCCTGATTCTAGGGGAAAATCTTTTAGTCTTTTACCATTATGTGTGATGCTAGCTAGCTGGGTTTTTCCTGGATTCTCTCAGGTTGAGGAAATTCCCTTCTATTATTAGTTTCTTGAATGTTTTACATTTTGATCAAACCTGGAGGGCAGGTTTGTGCAGCTAAGGAACAGCTCAGAGAACTATCAGTCTCTGGGTAACTGGAGGATCAAGAGGCAGGTCGTGGAGGGGGAGGAGATCGCCTACAAGTTTATGCCCAAGTACCTGCTGTGCAGGAGTGGCCTGCGTTCCCTCCCTCTCCTCCTCATGTGGAGGAGCCAGAACAGCTGGAGGGAGCATAGACGAGAGCTCCTGGACCATCCTGGTCAATGCTGGGAGGAAGTGGCCATGAGAACTGTGAAGCAGTCCTCAATGGTGCCCAAGATGGAGAATTGGGAGGAGGGGGCAAAGGAGGGAGTGGAGTTTGGCAAGGAGGATCTTTTCCATCAACAGGGGTCCAAGGACCACCTCGTGAGGCTGCTTAGTGATGTGAAGGGAACTCACCCCATTAGAGGTCTTTCTTTATGAAAACTATTTATATATATATAATTTTTTTTTGTCAAGTGCTTTTTTTTAATCTATTGAGATGATCATGTTGTTTTTCTCCTTTATTTTATTGAATGAACCAATAATTGATTTCATTGTTAGACCCACTTTGCATTCCTCAGATAAATCCTGTTTAGTCATGTCTCTTTTCATATTTTGGATTTGGTTTGTTAGTATTTTGTTTAGGTTTTTTGCATGTTTATATTTATAAGGGATATTGGCCTATATATATATATATATATTTTTAAAGTTTGTTTATTTTAGTTCTCTACATCCAACGTGGGGCATTGAACTCACTACCCCTAGATGGAGAGTTGCATGCTCTTCCTACTGAGTCAGCCAGGGGCCCCTGGGCTATAGATTTCTTGAGATATCTTTTGTCTGGCTTTAGTGTCAAGATAGTACTACCTACCCTCAGAGAAATGAGTTGGGGAGTGTTTTGTCCTATTCTGTTTTGAGAAAGGTTTGTGAAAATTTAGTGTTAATTCTTTTAAATGGTAAAATTCACCAGTGAATGTAAATCCTGGGCTTTTATTGATGGGAAAAATCAATTTATTTATTAAAAATTCAATGAATTTACTTTTATAGGTCCATTCAGATGTTTTATTTCTTCTTGAATTTCAGTAATTGAGGCTCTTTTGGGCCTGTTCATTTTATAAGATTATCTAATTTGTAGGCATATATTTGTTAACAGTATTTCCTTATATCCTTTGTAGTTCTGTAAGATCAGTAATGGTTTCCCCTCTTATCTCTTTTTTTTCTTGATCAGTCTAGCTAAAGGTTTGATAATTTTGTTGATCTTTTCAAAGAACCAACTTTTGAAGTTTTGTTAATTTTCTCTATTGTTTTTCCATACTCTATTTTATTAGTTTCTGCTCTCATCTTATTATTCTACTTCTTCTGCTTGGATTAGTGTGCTTTTCTTTCTCTAGTTTATTAAGGATGTTTATTAAGATTTTTTAAATTTTAGGCATTGATAGCCATAAGTTTTCTTATGAGCATTTCTCTAGCTGTATCCCATAAGTTTTGGTATGTTGTGTTTTCATTTTTATTCAACTCATAGTATTTTCTAACTTCTCTTTTGATTTCTTTTTTGACCTACTGGTTATTTAGAAGTGTGTTGTTTAAATTCCCAAATTTCCTTCCATTGTTGATTTCTCATTTAATTTTATTGCAGTTGGAGAACATGCTTTGTATGATTTCAGTCCTTTTAAATTTACCGAGGCTTGTTTTTAATGGCCTAACATATGGTCTATCCCAGAGAATGTTCTGTGCATGCTTGAGAAGAATGTCTGTGCTGCTGTTGTTGGGTGTAGTGTTCTGTTGATGTCTCTTAAGGTTAGTTTGTGTATAGTGTTGTTCAAGTCCTCTGTTTCTTTTTGATATTCTGTGAATTTTCCTAGTTGTTTCTTTCAATAATTATATTGAAAGTGAGGTACTAAAGTTTTCAGCCATTATTGTAGAAGTATGTATTTCTCCCTTCAATTCTGTCATCTTTTGCTTCATGTAGTTGAGGATGGTCTTATTTTGTGCATGTTTGATTGTAATTATTATGTCTTCTTGAGAAATTGACATTTTTATCCTTATAAAATGTCCTTCTTTGACTTTGATTATAATTTTTCTCTTACTGTCTGTTTTGTCTGATAGTCATCCAGATCTTTTTGGTTATGATGGTATAGTATATACATTTTTTACCATTCTTTTACTTTCAACCTGTTGTGTCTTCTAAAATAAAGTATGTCTTATAGATAGCATATAGTTAGATAATGTTTTCTTATTGATTCTTCCAATCTGTAACTTTTGGTTTTAGTGTTTAGTCCATTAACCTTTAGTGTAATTACTGATCAGATGGGATTAATATCTACCATTTTGCTGAATGTATTATATATGTTTTATTTCTTTTTTTGGTTTTCTGTTACTCTATTACTTCCTTCTTTTGTGTTAAATATCTATTTTCTACTATACCACTTTAATTCCCTTGTTTTCTTTACTATACTTTAGGTTTTCAGTTGTCGTATGCATATATTCTCACTTATGCACTTAGAGATTGCAGCAGCACTTTGAGCTTGAATTTCCTATATGGTTTACATAGGGAAAAATACCGAGGATCTGGCCAGTCAAGTGGTCAAGAAATTTGTCTGAGAATTTTTTTCTTGGGGAACAATTTATTTCTTATATAGTTCAAATCTTCTGTTACTCAGATTTGCAGCAGGGCATCTGTTCTTTTCATCCTTCCTCTTTGGTTTCCTCCCTACCTATGTCCCTCTTTCTAATTCATTCAACAAACATATTTGAATGTATGTGCTCTACCAGGGCCTTTGGATTTAGTAATGTATAAAACAGATGGTCTCTTCCCTAATATTAGAGTCTAAAGTAGATTTCACTAACTCAGATTCTTTCAGGAACATTGGAATATCTGAGAATACACAGTAGGGAGGGCATCATGCAATCTGTAGCCAATTCCAAAGATATTCCCATTCAAATTAAGACAAGAGATCTGCAGGTTATGGATGGTCTCTCTTTTAATACAAAATTCTCTGTAGTAGGAATTGTTGCATATTCTTTACCCAACTATCAGTTGTCAGTTCCATTTTAGGTTTATACAGTTTAGTTTACCCAATCAATCTTGAAAACATGCCCTATTAACTGATGTGCCTTAGGTTTTGATGTATTTCAGCCTGTTTAATTCATGACTTAATAAAGTCATACCACCCTACAACTTATTAGACTTCATAATGGTTTATAAGAACAGATATGGACTATACAAGGATAGAGTCCTTATTAAAATATAATTTTAAAAAGATAGATCTCTTTAAAAGCCTTATTCCCAGCTTCCAGTGGTGCTTTGTAGTTTAGAGATCAAGATTGTGGTATCTTTTATATAGTTTTTGTTTTTGTTTTTTTTCTTTTTATTCAAAAGAAAGAGGGATAACAGATAAACTTTTATATTCATTTTATTAAATCTGAAGTTTATGTATTTGAACAATATTATTTCCATCAAAGATTGGATATAAAATTGTTTTGGCAATGAACTCTGCCTCCATGATATATGATATATATTTTAGCAACTTACCTGATGTGAATATACCACATGTCAAATAATTAATCAAGGAGAATAGAGGAATTTTACTTTCCAGTGATGATGATTGATAGTTTTTCCTACATTATGTGGCTCTGAATAGACACTATTGGGAGGTTGGAGCTATAAGAGAAGAGACTTAGGTTCGTAGGAAGAAGAGGTTTGTTCATTATACTATCAACAAGGTCTGGTGCTAAAGAAGACTATGCCTAGCAAACAAAAACTTTTGGGGGGTGTCACTTATTTTCACAGAATTTGTGTTTGATAACAAGCCTGATGTATTGTCCCATCAAGGAATGTATTATGGTCAAATCATTTGATCATTAATCTCTGCAAATGACTAACTTGGTTAACTTTTAATGTGATGTTGTCACTACCATCCTAAAATTCTTTGCCAAAAAGGTATAAAGTAAACGTATTTCACTGTTTCTGTTCTATTTGCAATTAGTTGGCTTCATGCAAACCTCATCATTGAAATATTTTTTAGCTGGGAAAATTATGTATATTTATATGAAAAGGGAAATTTTTTTTTTTTTTACCTCCTCCCACCTAGTTGAATAGAAATTGCATCTGAAGCTATATAAAAAATAAAGTTAAAGCAGGTCACTACACTGGCCTAAACTGGTGGACAGATCTTCCGAGTACAGAATGTCTGCATTAGAAGTATAGTATTTTTATCATTGTTTTTTTCCCTTTCCACCTTAAATCTGTGTGTGTTCTTTTTTTCCAACAATTTTACTGTGCATTCTCCATCCATTAAAATGTTTTATGGAAATTCTGTACTCTAGGGAGCATTGGTAGTTGATAATAACTTTCCACAATTATCTTTTGTGATATAAGTGAGAACATGGGTGCCATGACGTTGTGTTTTAGAATTTCTTAGAACTTCCCCCTGAAAAGATGTGACTCTAACCTTTAAGATGATACTGTATTTCAACAAGGTATGCAGTTTGACTGTAAAAGGAGAGTCAAGCAGCCCTGAAAGCTCAGTCTTCAGAGACCAGTCAGAAGTCAAAAGACCTATGGGCTATGTTTTAGCTAATTCTAAAGAGAGTAATTGCAGAAAGTAATATAATTTTGCATGGAATAATCACTAAATTCTTTAACTGCTGCGACTACAGCCCCAAACATCTGTTTGGTGACTTCTTGCTACTTTACAAATCATTCTAAACTAGTGGCTAAAATATTTATTTTGCTCAGGAGTCTGTGATTTGGAAAGGTTCATTTGGCATAGTGTGTCTTTGGTACACTTTGGTGTCAGTTGTGTGGTTCAAAGGAGGGGCTAGAATCATCTGAAGGCTTGCCCGAGCCCATGTTTGGTGGTGCAGGCTGGCTGAGATAACAAGTGGGGGGTCTTGGTCAGAGCACTGACATGTGGCCTTTCCTTGTTGCCTGGGTTTCCTCACAGTATGGTAGCTGGGTTATAGGGAGAGGTGGGAAGAGAGAGACAGAGAGGAAAAAGGGGGGTTGGAGAGACAAAGACAGGATGAGCCTATGTCTATATTGCCTTTATAACTTTCAGAAGTCACATGGTATTATTTCCAAGACATTTTGTTCCTTGATACAAAGCCCTACTCAATTTAAGCGGAAGGGATATTATCTCTGTTTCTGGGTGCATGACTGGCAAGGTCCTGGAAGGTCATGTGGGATTGGAAATATTGCTGTGGCCATTTATAAAAAAATACAGTCTGCCACAACAGTTTGCCTGGTTACCGTGTTCTCTTATCTCTGGCCTCAGAATAAGTGATTGGGATGAGTGAGGTACCAACATTCACTAGTTAAGTGTAGAAGGTAGAATATCAGGATACAGATTGAATACTTGTCTATGTTCCTTTACACTTTATTTGTGATTTTATTTCTTTCTGGAATTCTGCCTTTGTTTGTCCTTAGGAGGCAGAGCTAAAATTGTGAAAAACAGGATTTTATGTTATGCCAGCTTTATTGAAAGGTGCTGTGATGTATTGCATCTGAATGACCAGTGTTCACATTTCAGTTCCCTTACTTTCTAACTGTGTGACATTGGGACAGTTACTTAGCTTCTCTGAGGTCACACATTTACAAAGTTAATGTGATGATACTTTTCATAGAGAGTTCGTTTGTAAAATAGAGATATGATATGTAAAGGGACAGCTCAGTGACTGGGAGGTCCTGGGGTCTCAGCTATTATCATTAGGCAGGTTGATGAAAATGTGTGATTTAGGATGTTAAATTGATTGTGACCAGAATGATAGATTAAAAAACCAGTTTGGGATATGTAGATATTTTGAAGCTAGAACCAATGTAGGAGCCTGTGACTGGAAGGATTTTGAATAGAGGAAAACCTATGAAGGGATTCAGGAAGAGTATGTCTCCTTTTTGAAAGGTACATCATTCTTATATGCTGTTTATCAACGTTTAACTGAGATGATGTTTCAAATTTATTAAAATAATTAGCAGTTAAGGTATTATATTAATGTCCTAATATTGTAGTTTGAAATGTTGTATATTTAGTGAAAATTGTTACTTTTTTCCTACTTCTGTTTTCATTTATTTTTTGAAGTTTATTTATTTATTTTGACAGAGAGAGAAAGAGAGAGCATGAGCCAGGGAAGGGCAGAGAGAGGGAAAGAGAGAATCCCAAACAGGCTCCATGCTATCAGCACAGAGCCTGACGTGGGGCTCAATCTCATAAACCACAGAACATGACCTGAGCTGAAATCAAGAGTTGGACGCTTAACAGACTGAACCACCCAGGTGCCATTTATTTTTCTAGTTGTAAAAGTAATACATATATGTTTACAGAAAAGAAGCTGAGGAAATAACTCACCCATGATCCCATTATCCAGAGGCAGACCGTTAATATTTTGGCATATTTCCTTTCATTAATAAAAATTCTTTTTTCAAGTATAGGCTCCCTGCCCAACCTGAGACTTGAACTTATGACCCTGAGATTGAGAGTTGCCTGCTCTACTGACTGAGCCAGCCAGGTGCTCCTCAGTCTTTTTTCTTTGAAATTTTATAGTGTTCCATAGTTAAAAACATAGAATTTATGATTTTATAATCTTCCTTTTTAATTTAATTTTATATCATAACGATTTCCCACAAATCATTAAAATTTCATCTGTCATTTGGATGTATCATTATTTATTATTTATCATAATTTATTATTTATTTCTGGAATTTTTTCTAAAATGTATATAATGTGATGAATATATTTGTGAATGAATGTTTGTTATCATTGTTTTGATTTTTTTCCATAGGATGTATCACTAGAAAAAAAAATTACTGTAGCCAAGGGTATCGATATTTTTAAGATCTTAGTTTATGTGTTAAAATTGCTTTCCAGGGGTACCTGGCTGACTCAGTCTATGGAGCGTACGACTCTTGATCTTGGGGTTGTGGGCTCAAGCCCCATGTTGGGTGTGGAGATTACTTAAAAATAAATCTTAAAAAAAATTGTTTTCCATAAAGTTTTACCATTTTATATCCCCACTGAAATGAGAATAGCAGCATGATCATTTTATAAATAAAGTTGGTGAATTTGATAGTTAAAAGATATCATTTGTAAATTTGCATCTATTCTGTATTTGTTAGATTAAAATTTTCTTTCTAATATTTTGTATTTGTTTTTTCATTTTAATTTGCATAGATTTTCTATATAATATGGATACAGCCTTTTTATGTTATTTACCTAGGTTTGGAGAAATTTTACCATTCATTTTGTATTCCTCTAAACAGCTTAAATTATTCTTATCATTTCATGCAAAAGACATACTCCAGTGAAACTAACCTAAATCATACAGTTATTATTATTTCCATTATTTCCACAGTACTTACTTTAAGTGTTCTTAATTTACATGGTATCTTATTTTTAGAGTGTGTTGTTCATTTAAAGTGGATTCGTATCCATTTACTCTTTTTTTTCAAAATCACTTTTTGATAAAAGTTCCTCAATTAGAGAGTTTCAGCAACAATGGAAAATTTTTTCATTCGTCCAAAATATATCCATTTAGTCTTTTAAATTATGATTGTCAAACTTCAAATAAGTTTATATTTTGGTTATTGTGAAGGGTGTTTTTTCATAAGTAGTACTGTTTTTCCCACAGGCAAATTTTATTAATTCTAATGGAGTGTTTTGTAGATTGTGGGTGATACCAAAGTTAATCAGATTATATGAAAGTTAAGGTTCTTTTCTTTCCGTTTAAAAATTTTTTTCAAGTGTAAATTTACAAAACCTATAAAAAGTATGGAGAGCATTACTGTGTAATCCTCTCCTAGAACTCTCAAATCTGAACCTTTTGCCATGTTTACTTCCGTTTTTTACTTTCTAATTCTTCAAGAAATAGAATTTTATAGACAGAGAGTAAGGTCTCTGTCTTTCTCTGGTGCTAATTCCTAATTCCTCTCCTTTCCTAGGTCTCAGAGATCACAGGTATTCTGAATTGGGTGTTTCTGTTGTTCTGCTTGTTTTTATGCTTTTATTATACATATGCATTTATGACAAAATCTTATGTAAATGATATCTATACTATCCTTTTTCATCTTGCTCTTTTTTGCCCAAATTTTGTTTTTAAACTCATGTTGGTTGATAGATGTTGCTGTAGTTCAGTCACTCTCGGAATGTGGTCCTCAACCAGCAACTTCAGCATCATTTGGTAACTTGTTAGAAATACAAAATACTATGAACTGGGTGGCTTAAACAACAGAATTCATTTTTCTCGCAGTTCTCGGGGCTGGAGATCCAAGATCAAGGTGTCAGTAGATTTACTTTGTTCTGAAGTCTCCTTGGTTTGTGGATGATCACCTTTGTGCTAGCTACCTTATATGTTTTCTCCTCACACGGTATGTGGACATCTCTCGTGTCTCTCCATGTGTCCAAATTCCCTCTTCTTATAAGGCATTAGTTATTACATTAGGGCCCAACCCTTAGGGTTTCATTTTAATCTAATCATGTTTTTAGAGGCCCTCTTTACAAATATGGTCACATTCTGAGGTACTGGAGGAGAAGGCTTCCAGATACGAATTTTGGGGGAACACAATTTCTCCCCATAGCACCACTGCTATAGTTCATGATTTTACGATTGTATTATATTCAATTGTATGATTTATACCCCTATTTCTCTCTTTTAATAGACCTTTAGATTATTTCCATTTCTCCCACTATGTCAGTTCTACGATATCAGTTTATTTTTTGCATAGTTGCTTTTTTTTTGTTTTTATTTATTTTTGATATGGTATCTGTGTAGACTTCAAGTGTCTGATGTCAGTTGAATTAAAACAAACAAAAAGAAATCATGAACTGGTCCTTTGTTTAACGGAAGGCTACATCTATAAGCTGTTAATTTTGCTGGCCATGTTATTTGAATGGTGGTGTTTTGTTTTATGAGACTGGATTTTCCATGTTGTCCAGCACATGTGGGTTTTGGTTGTATTTGAGTTAACGACACAAGCTACTATCTTCCATATATGGGTGGGCTGTCATAAATGATACTAAATAAATAAGTTATTTCTCTCTTTGTAAATAAAGAGACAGTGACTCCATCATTGTGTAGGCACTGTCTTGGGTTTTCTTGACCTTTTGCAGCTCATTATTATCATCTGGGAATATACTGAATTCCCATTGTTGTTAACTGCGTATGCTGCTAAGAGTAATAGCGTTTATTTGGAAAATATTTGTTAGTGTAATTTCACTCAAATTGGGCTTACTTTTATCAAAAGGTAAAGTTTTGTACCAGGCTAGGGCAACATTTTCTCTTTATGCTGTGTTCCACATGTTAGTTACATAATTTATAATGTATTCCTTTTATTCAAATTTTATTCCCTTTCTTCTATTGCCACACCCCACCTCATAACTTCTAACAAAGGGATATTATATGTGGTCATTGATAGTTTTAAAAATCTCTTCTTCTTTAAAAGTCTCTTCAATAAATGGTGTTGGAAAATTAGATGCCCATATGCAGAAAATGAAACTGGACCACTCTGTTACACTGTATACAAAAGTAACTCAAAATGGATTGCAAGACTTAAATGTAGACCTGGAACTATACAACTCCTAAAAGAAGACGTAGGTGGTAAGCTCCTTGACATATGTATAGTATTGGTTTTTTGAATCTGATGCCAAAAGCAAAAGCAGTGGAAGCAAAAATAAACAAACAGAACTACGCCAAACTCAAAAGCTTCTCTATAGCAGAGGAAACCATCACCGAAACAAAAAGGCAACCTACTAAATGAGAGAAAATATTTGCAAATTGTATATCTTTTTAAGGGGCTAATATTCAAAATATATAAGAACTACAACTCAATAGCAAAAACCCCAAACAATCTGGTTAAAAATGGGCAAAAGATCCGGATAGATATTTTCCCTAGAAAAGAATAAAGATAGCCATGGTACATAAAAAGATGCTCAACTTCATTAATTTTAGTCTGGGAAGTGCAAATCACAACCACAAAGAGACCTGTTAGTAAGGCTATAATCAAAAAGACTAGAATAACAAGTGTTGGTGAGGATGTAGAGAAAAGGGAGGATGTGTGCTATTGTGGGAATGTAAATTTGGTGCAGCCACTATGGAAACCAGTATGGAGGTTCACATGTTTGAACTGTGCGGGTCCATTTATACATGGATTTTTTAACACTACAGTTCTGTAAATGTATTTTCTCTTTCTTATGATTTTCTTATTAACACTTCCTTGTCTCTTGCTTTGTTGTAAAAATACAGCATATAATACATATAACATACAAAAAAAATGTGTTACAGTCAAGTAACACACGTTATAGGTAAGGCTTCCAGTTACCTATAGTAGGCTACAGTTAAGTGTCGGGAGAGTCAAAAGTTATAGGAAGGATCAGTGCTTCTCACCCTAGGTTGTTCAAGGGTCAGCTGTACCTTATGATCTAGCAACTCCACTTCTGGAGTTCTCCACTATCCAAGTTCTTCTGGAGTTCTCCACTATCAAAGCAAAACAAAAACACTAACTTGAAAAAAAAAATAGTATCATCCATGCAATATATATATAGCACCCCCAGTTTTATTGAATTATATTTACAGTTGCCAAGACATGCAAACAACCTAAGTGTCCATTGATGGAAGAATGATGCACACACACATTGTGTGCATGATGGAATATTATCAGCTGTAAAAACAAGACTCTTGTCATTGCCTCAACATGGATGCATCTCAAGGGTATTACACTAAATAAGTCACACAGAGGAAAAAAAAATACCGTATGATCTCTTATATGTGGAATTTGCCGATCTGTCTATCTGTCGGCAAACAAAACCAAGCTCATAGGTACAGAGAACATATTGGTGGTTGCCAGAGGCATGGGGAGCCTGAATTTGACTTGTAGTATAGTCTTTGGTCGAGTTCTTACTCTCTTGACATCTCATTTTCTTCTGTTGTAAAATGAAGATAACACCTACTGAGCATTTCTTACTGGGATGGATGTTCAAGGGATTAAATGAAGTAATGTATATGCACTTTAAACATAATAGGCACTCAGTAAATGGGTAGCTGGATGCTATTATCATTATAATCATTATCATCTAGTTATTTTCTGTATTTGAACATCACACTTGACTCTACAGGGCATACTATATTAATGTCGAGGGTGACACTTTTCAGGAATTGCTTTCCCGGCTCTGTGATGAATTCCATCTCGGAGGATAATTTAATTAGCCCTTGCCTGCTGAGTACCATGGCTGTGGCAGTCAGTAAGAGAAATGTGGTATCCAAAGAGCCAGGACTTAGGAGTCAGGCAGATCTTGATCTGTCATTACTCCAGAAGTCACTAGCTGTGCATCTTGGGCAAGATGCTTAACTTTTTTCCTCCATTTTGTCATCAGTAAGAAAAGGTTTATAACACCTGCATTGAAGTCTTATTTTGAATGGGGTTCAGGGAGTGTTGTTATTGTGGGGATTAAATGAGGATATATGTAAGTAATTGGCCCATAATAGTCACATGTTTATTTATTTTTGAGAGAGAGCACGCAAGTGAGGGGAGGGACAGAAAAAGAGGGAGTCAGAGAATCTGAAGCAAGCTCCTCTCTGTCAGCGAAAAACCCAGTGTGGAGTTCGAACCCACAAACTGTGAGATCATGACATTAGTTGAAGTCGGTTGCTCAACTGGTGGAAGCCATCCAGTGCCCCTCATAGTAATTTTTGCAGCAAATACTTCACCCATTATAGGGTTTTAGTGTCTGCCTTATCCTTAATGTATGTTGAGATTTCTTCCCTTCTCTATACTTAGAGACCAACAGGCCTAGACCAAGAGGGTAAGTGACTAGCTTGCTTATACTATTGGAAAAGGAGTAAGTTAACAAAACCAAGTTTATCTAATGGTTCTTAATTCTTTTGCCTAAATATAGATTTATTTGTGTTTGTGAAAATATCATATATTTTTTACTATCTGATTATATATATATATATCATAAAATTTACCATTTTAACCATTTTTAAGTATATGGTTGAACAGCATTAAGTACTTTCTTATTGTACATCCATATTGTTAAGCAACCATAGGCCTGTATTTAAGCCTAGTTTTGGTATTGTATTTAGAATTACTTTATGTGTTTTGTTTGCTTGGCTCACATATTGGTAAGTGGCGGACAACAGAATCATTAAAGCTGATTTAAGCAGCAGAGGATTTATTAAGTTGTCATAGTTAGTTTGTAGATTCTTTGAGGGAATAGAAGGAAAGACTTTGGGCAGAGTTTCCAGGAACAACTCCTGGAACCACACTTTTCATGTGGTTTGCTAAGGAGCCGTGGCTGACTGATTTCAGAACCAGGTTGCCTCTTTCAAGTTTGGAAGCTAGTGACTGAGGAGTCTTGGCTTTTGCTGCTGTCTCGTCCATCATCATTGCTGGATGGACTGACATGCCCGTGCTTAGTTGCCTCCTCTCCTTGTTTTGTTTATCTTTCTGGTCTCCTAAGAGTGTCCCTGCTGGGGAAACTAAGGCACATGCAGATCTCTTAATTGCAAGGGAGTCTAGCAAAAGGACCCTTTAGCTTTCTGGCCACTATTGTGTTGTAAGACATACTAGAATGGGGTTGCATGAGTGTTAAAAATAAATCTGCTGTATCTGCCATAGCTCTTTCAAAAGGAAAGGCTAGGGACATATTAACTTTGTACCTTTGTTTTCTTAAACTAATTATACTTGCAGGACAGGAAGTACAAATGTCAATCCAGCAATGTTGATACAGGATAAATTCTTTTTTTTTTTTTTAATTTTTTTAAATGTTTTATTTATTTCTGAGACAGAGCATGAACAGGGGAGGGGCACAGAGAGAGGGAGACACAGAATCCGAAGCAGGCTCCAGGCTCTGAGCTGTCAGCACAGAGCCCGATGCAGGGCTCGAACTCATGGACCGTGAGATCATGATCTGAGCGGAAGTCGGATGCTTAACGACCAAGCCACCCAGGCGCCCCATATACAGGATAAATTCTGTATTACAAAAAAAAAATATTTTGGGGGGTGAAGCCCAATTTTTAAAGCATTGTAAAACTCCAAATGGACTCTGTGTTTATCTAGCTGATAGTAATAAATAAATTTCATGTTTTTTTTTTGTTTTGTTTTGTTTTGTTTTTTTTTTTTGTGTGTGTGTGTGTTTTTTTAGAATGTTATGTCACTCTGTCTTTTTAACTTCATGCTTTGGCATTAGAGTCTATGGGTATAATGATAACATTCCTTCTAGCCTACTATGTTTGCTTATTTTGCCAATGGAAAAAAAGTGCTCTAAATTTTAGACCAGTGCTCTAAATCCTATGGAGCATCAGCTCTCAAACTTGACTGATCACCAGAATTCCTTGGGAACTTAAGTAATTAACAAAAATGAGAACAACAAGGAAAAAATGATGTCTTTAGGTACTATTTTAGACCCATAGAAACAGAATTTGTGTGTGTGTGTATGTGTGTATGTGTCTAGAGTATATGTGGAATCTGTATTTAATTTTTTAAATTCTTATAGCAGGAATTCATATTTTGGGACTCATGGGGAACTCTGAAATTATGTATAATATTTTATATACAGTCACACCTTTCTGGAGGAGATTTGTAGTTTTTATCAGAATTCCAGATGGTCTTGGGCCCTGGTAAAATGTCATTAACAGCTGGCCATGGCCAAAGGCTTGTATAGATATGTGGGTCAGAGAAGATTGTTGAGCTGGAGAGGTCAGGATGGTTTCCTTCAGTATTAAGCTCGCCTGTGGACATAGGGCTGTTAGGACTGAGCACTGGGCAGAACTTGGCGGGGTGGTGATCGTGCTCTTTCATTGGTGGGCGCAGAACAGGGGAGCTGTAAGTGGGAACTGGCCGGAAGCACTAATAGACCCAGGGTCATTAGAATGTCTGACCTGTAATTGGACAGTGAGAATCTAGTCAAAGACTAGACAAAGTCAAAGTTTGGATCAGATGGAGCGGGTCAGATTTGAAGTCTAGGTAGACAGGCCAAGCTCAGTTATGAGTAAGAAGGTTTAGGCAGAAGTGGCACACTGGCATTCAGGCAAGGCCTAAAGGAATGGGCCGACAATGCAGTTTTTAAGCTTCTCATGGTGAGTTTTCCCAAAGAGACTGGGGTCAACATCTACCTAACAAGAATGCTATATGAAGAGTTCTTGCATTTGGTGGAAGGGTTATTATCCATGATCCCTACCAACTCTAGAATTCTGTGATTTCAAATGCAGTAATTCCTTTTCCAACAAATAGGGTGCACTCCACTAATTATGTCTATGTCAGAAATTCATCCCCTGGAGCCACAACTGTTGTGTTCTAGAATTTGGTGTGTGTTCTAGATTATCACAAATTTACTCCCTAGAAGACTGATGATACTTCAGGCCTTCTCAACCTGAGCCCTTTTCCCTGTTCTGCCTGCTGGTGTTGATTGGACCCTTTGGTTCCTGAGATAATGGTCAGGTGGTCCTGTAAAAGATTTGTTCTTGAACCAGTGCTTCTGCCTTCTCTTTCCTGTTTGCTACTGTTGCAGCTCAGAGGAGACTAGAATTCCTCATGCCCCTTTTGTTCTTAGCCTGACTTATTAAAAGGAGTCCTATCCACAGAGGATGTTCTGGTTTATGTATGTGTTGAAATAACATCTTAGGAAGGGATCTCCTGGAGAAGTTTTCTAGAAAAAGTTGAGAATGCATTTATCTTTATCTAATTGAACATTCCTGTAATGGCTGTCCTTACAGGCCTTTTTGTTTTTTGATTAGCTTTTTGTAATTATTTAATTTCAGCATTCATGTTTTATAAGAAAACTTACATATGATGAGTTTAACCAGACATGTGATGAAAGTGTTTCAGCTTCCTGAAGTGAAAGTCAGGCACGTGAATACTGGTTTATGTATCAGTTTTTGTAGGTTTATAAAATTTCTGATTATTGCCTCTGTGTTCCATTGTTTCTCTCTTTTTTTTTTTTTTTTTTGTATCTTTTTAAAGTTGTTACTAAGAATTCTGGCTGTCATTATTTTCTACCAGCAGATATTTGAATTGATTATATTCACAATATAAAAGGATAATGCTAAGTTTGTGGTTTTTTCCTCTTTTTTTCTTTCTTTTCTCTCCTTTTTCTTTTCTCTCCTTTTCTTTTCTCTTCTCTTCTTTTTCTTTTCTTTTCTTTTCTTTTCTTTCTTTCTTTTCTTTTCTTTTCTTTTCTTTTCTTCTTCTCTTTTTTTCTCTTTCTCTCATTTTCCTTTTCTCTCCTTTTCCTTTCATTTCCTATTTTAATTCAGGATAGTTAACATACAGGTTATATTAGTTTTCAGGTGTACAATATAGTGATTCAACACTTCCATCCATTACCCCTGCTCATCGTGACAAGGCACTGACTAATTACCCCATTACCTATTTCACCCATTCCTCCAACCTACCTCCCTCTTGGTCACTATCAATTTGTTCTCTGTAGTTACACGTTGTTTCTTGGTTTGTCTCTCCCTTTCTTTTGTTCCTTGCCTTTTTGTTTTGTTCTTAAATTCGACAGATGAGTGAAATCTTACGGTCTTTTTTTTTTTTTTTGACTTGTTTAGTGTTATACTCTCAGCTGCATCCTTGTCATTTCAAATGGCAAGATTTCATTATTATTATTATTTTTTAATGTTTTATTTATTTTTGAGACAGAGAGAGACAGAGTATGAGCAGGGGAGGGGCAGAGAGAGAGGGAGACAGGATCTGAAGCAGGCTCCAGGCTCTCAGCTGTCAGCACAGATCCCGACGTGGGGCTCGAACTCATGGACTGTGAGATCATGACCTGAGCTGCAGTCGGACGCTTCACCGACTGAGCCACTCAGGTGCCCCAAGATTTCATTATTTTTTATGGCTGAATAATATTCTATTGTGTATAAATTCCACATCTTTTTTTATCTGTTCATCTATTGATAGATACTTGGGCTGCTTTCATAATTTGCCTATTGTAACTAATGCTGCTGTAAACATAGGGGTGCATATCCCTTTGAATTCATGTTTTTGTATTTTTGGGTAAATACCCAGTAGTGTAGTGACTGGATCTTAGGCCTGCTCTATTTCTAACTTTTTGAGGAACCTCCATACTGTTTTCCGCAGTGGCTGCACCAGTTTGCATTCTCACCAATAATGCCAAGAGTGTTCCTTTTTCTCCACATCCTCACCAACACTTGTTGTTTTTTGTGTTTTTGATTTTAGCTATTCTGACAGGTATGAGGTAATACCTCATTGTGGTTTTGATTTTCATTTCCCTGATAATGAATAATGTTGAGCATCTTTTCACGTGTTTGTTGGCGATCTGGGTGTCATCTTTGGAGAAATGTCTGTTCATGTCTTCTGCCCATTTTTAATTGGATTATTCGATTTTTTGGGTGTTGAGTTCTATAAGTTCTTTAGATATCTTAGATGATACTAACTTTTTATCAGATAAGTCATTTGCAAATATCTTCTCCCATTCCATAGATTGCCTTTTAGTTTTGTTAATTGTTTCCTCCTCTGTACAAAAGCTTGTTGTTTTGATGTCTTCCCAATAGTTTACTTTGCTTTGGTTTCCCTTGCCTCAGGAGACATATCTAGAAAAATGTTGCTACAGTCAATGTCAGAGACATTACTGTCTGTGTTCTTCTTTAGGATTTTTATGGTTTCAGGTCTCACATTTAGGTCTTTAATTCATTTTGAGTTTATTTTTGTTTGGTATAAGGAAGTGGTCCAGTTTCATTCTTTTGCATGTAACTGACTAGTTTTCCCAACACCATTTGTTGAAGAGGCTGTCCTTTTGCCACTGGATATTCTTTCCTGATTTGTGAGAGATTAATTGACCATATAATTGTGGATTTATTTCTGGGCTTTCTCTTCTGTTCCATTGATCAATGTGTTTATTTTGTGCCAGTGCCATACTGTTTTGATTACTATAGCTTTGAAATATAACTTGAAATATGGACTTGTGATACCTCCAGCTTTGCTTTTTCAAAATTTCCCTGGCTATTTGGTATATAAATTTTAGGATTGTCCTAGTTCTCTCAAAAATGCGGTTAGTATTTTGATAGGGATTGCATTAAATGTGTAGATTGCTTTGGGTGGTATAGACATTTTAAAAATATTTGTTCTTCCAATCCATGAGCATGGAATGTCTTACCATTTCTTTGTATTGTCTTTGGTTTCTTTCATCAATGTTTTATAGTTCTCAGAGTATTGATCTTTCATCTCCTTGGTGAAATTTATTTCTAGGTATCTTACTATTTTTTGGTTGCAGTTGTAAATGGGATTATTTCCTTAATTTCTCTTTCTGCTGCTTCATTATTAGTGTATAGAAATGCAACAGATTTCTGCATATTGATTTTGTATCCTGTGACTTTACTGAATTCATTTATCAGTTCTGACACTTTTTTTGGTAGAGTCAGGTTTTCTATATAGAGTATCAGTCATCTGCAAATAGTGACAGTTTTACTCCTTCCTTACCAGTTTGGTTGCCTTTTATTTCTTTTTGTTTTCTGATTGCTGTGGCTAGGACTTCCAATACCATGTTGAATAAAAGTGGAGAGAGTGAACAGTCTTGTCTTTTTCCTGACCTTATTGGGAAGCTCTCCGTTTTTCCCTACTGAATATGATGTTTGCTATGAGTTTTTCATATATGGCCTTTACTATGTTGCAGTATGTTCCCTCTATACCTACTTTGTTGAGGGTTTTTATTATGAATGGATGTTGTACTTTGTCAAATGCTTTGTCTGAGTCTATTAAAATGGTCATATGGTTTTTATCCTTTGTCTTATTGATGTGATGTTATCATGTTGATTGATTTGCAAATATTGAACTACCCTTGCATCCTGAGAATATGTCACTTGATTGTGGTGATGAGGTGTTTTTGTTTGTTTTATATTGTCGGATTTGGTTTGCTAGTATTTTGTTGAAGATTTTTGCATCCATGTTCATCTGAGATATTAGCCTTTAGTTCTCTTTTTTTTGTGTGATGTCTTTATCTGGTTTTAATAATTAGGGTGATAGAACAAATTTGAAAGTTTTCCTTCTATTTTTTATTTTATTTTATTTTTTTTATTTTAGAGAGAATGAGAGTGCAAGCAGGGGAGAGGGGCAGAGCAAGAAAGAAAGAATCTTAAGCAGGCTCCATGCTCAGAGTGGACCCTGGCACGGGGCTTGACCTCACAGCACTGGGATCATGACTTGAGCCAAAATCAAGGTTGTACCCTCAACTGACTGAGCCACACAGGTTCCCCTCTTTCTTCTATTTTTCTGGAATAGATTGATAAGCATAGGTATTAACTCTTCTTTAAATGTTTGGTAGAATTTGCCTGTGAAGCCATCTGGTCTTGGACTTCTGTTTATTGGGAGTGTTTTGAGTAACTGATTTAATCTCCTTGCTAGTTATTGGTCTGTTCAAATTTTCTGTTTCTTCCTGTTTCAGTTTTGGTAGGTTATATGTTTCTAGGAATTTATCCATTTCTTCTAGGTTGTCCAATTTGTTGGAATGTAGATTTTCATATTTCATGTTGTTGGTTGTTACTTTTTATTTGTGATTTTGTTTATCTGAGTCCTTTCACTCTCTCTCTCTCTCTGTCTCTCTCTCTCTCTCTTCTGGATGAGTCTGGCTAGAGGTTTATCAATTTTGTTTATCTTTTCAAAGAACCAGCTCTTGGTTTCATTTGTCTGTTTTCTTCATTTTTTTTTTTTTTTTAAATTTTTTTTTTTAACGTTTATTTATTTTTGGGACAGAGAGAGGACAGAGCATGAATGGGGGAGGGGCAGAGAGAGAGGGAGACACAGAATCGGAAACAGGCTCCAGGCTCTGAGCCATCAGCCCAGAGCCCGACGCGGGGCTCGAACCCACGGACCGTGAGATCGTGACCTGGCTGAAGTCGGACGCTTAACCGACTGCGCCACCCAGGCGCCCCTGTTTTCTTCATTTTTTAAGTTTTTATATAATTTATTTTTGCTATAATCTTTATTATTTCCTGCTTTCTATTGGCTTAGGGTTTGGGTGTTTTGTTTTTCTTTCTTTCCTTTAGGTATAACTTAGGTTGTTTATTGAGATTTTTCTTGCTTCTTGATGTAGGCCTATATTGCTATAAACTTCTTCTTAGAACTGCTTTTAGTGCATCCCAAAGGTTTTGGGCCATTGTGTTTTTAATTTTGTTTGTTTCCACGTATTTTTGATTTCCTCTTTAATTTCTTGATAGACGCATTCATATATTAGTAGCATGTTATGTAACTTCCATGTATTTGTGGTATTTCCAGATTTCTTTTCTTGTAGTTGATTTCGAATTTCATAGGATTGTGGTCAGAAAAGATTCATGGTACGACTTCAGTATTTTTGAATTTATTGAGACTTGTTTTGTGGCCTAATATGTGATTTGTTCTGGGGAATGTTCTATGTGGACTTGAATAGAATATGTATTCTGCTGTTTTAGGATAGAATGTTCTATATATATCTGTTAAATACATCTGGTCCAGTGTGTCATTCAAAGCCATTATTTCCCTGTTGATTTTCTGTTTGGAACATCTGTCCATTGATGTAAGTGGGTGTTAAAGTCCCCTACTATTATTACCTTGCTATTGATTAGTTCCTTTATGTTTGTTATTAACTGTTTTATGTATTTGGGTGCTTTCATGTTGAGTGCATATTTATAATTTTTATATCTTCTTGTTGCATTGTTCCTTTCATATTATATAGTGTCCTTCTTGTCTCTTTTTACAGACTTTGTTTTAAAGATTATTTTGTCTGATATAACTGTTGCTACTCTCATTTTCTTTTGGCATCTATTTTCAAGCTACATGTTTTTCCATCCCCTCACTTTCAATCTGCAGGTGTCTTTAGGTCTGAAATGAGTCTCTTATAGACAGCATATACATAAGTCTTGTTTTTCAATCCACTCTGTCACCCTATCCAGTTGAATGTCATACTGTTGTCAGATGTTAGAACCTTCTATATGTTTATGTAGCTAGCATGGGTATTTCAAAGTTCAAAGAATTAAGTAGTGGAATTGTGGTTTTAATGCAAGTTTCTATGCTCTAAATATATATACATATATTATGTATTATATATATATATGTACACACACACATATATACATTATATTTATGTATCTACATACACACACACACATACACACATATATACATATATTGTAGATTTCTGTTTTCCTCACTCTTAAAATTTGCATTCATAACATTTCTGGTGGTATGGTTTGCCTTGTGAAGAACCAATAGATCTGATACTATGTCAGTAAAACTGTCTCATAGGTATGATTCAAACAGTTTTATTAGTAACATATGGGGCATGAAGGAGCCACAGAGGGGAATTTGGAGTGTGAGGGTGCTGGTCTGTCTTTTTTGGCATGTAATTATATCAGTCTTCATGCATGGTGTTATTTGTTGCTGCCTAGGGAATATAGAAAAATATCTTCTAATGTGGTGAAAGAAAAAAAATCAGAATAAATTATAATTGTTGAGTTTATAGGGAATTTATAGGGAGTTATAAGGATGTATTTTTTCTCTAACCTAAATTTTGTTTGGTATTTGAAATTTTATTCAGTTAGTCTTTTAAATTAAAGCCCAGTTTTTCAATAATTTGAATTTTTGGATCACTGTTATATAATAGATGCCTAACTGAGTTTCATAAACGGGAAGAAATTTGTTTCTTTTTCCCTATTGTGACAATGCATGGTTCTGTTTAATTAGCTTTGCTAAATATTTATTAATTTCCTTTAGAGGTATTTGTAGCATTTAAATGATTACAGTATGCTGATTACTTTGGTAGATGCTACACAGAGGACAATATCAGACACAGCCTGTGGGCTTATGGAGCTTAATTCTATAAAAGCAATCACATGTAGATGATGTTTTAAATAGTCAGTGATGGGAATGATAGACACACATGTCAGCAAAGTGGATACCTCTGGGAGAGAGGGAGGGAAATGGGATCAGGGAGGGGTACACAAGAGCTTCAATTGTAAGTTTTTTTTGTTTTTTTGTTTTTGTTTTTTTCCCTTCCAGCTAAGATTTATTGACTGTCAGAGATTTTTTTTAAACCAGAGATTCAGGTTGAGGCAAAGGTAGTAGAATGGTTTGTTTTATCTTTCTTTCCTCTGGTTATTTCTTGGCTTGATCAGTATAGTTTTTTAAAGGTACGTGGGTAAATTGGAAGAGATTGAGGGAAAAGTTTGGGGTTCAGGGGTGGATTCTGGAAACAGCCCTGCAGAAAAAGGTATTGATATGCTTTTTAAACTTTATTCTGATTCTGCTCACTACTTTGAGCCTTAGGTTAAATGTAAGTTTTTATATTATTGTCTATTCTGAAATAAGTACAATTTTTATAGATAATTTCTCAGTCATTATGTTGGGAAGTTACTGGGAGGCAAAATTTCTTTACTCTGGTTTTACATTTGGCCCTAAGACTGGTTTCAGAGAGACCTAGTCCTCTGAAATGGATAATTCTTAAAGTGATTAATCCCAAAATGGCTAGTCTGGTTTCTTCTGTATGCTGGTAAAATAATATCAGAAGCCAAGCTGTTCAATATTTAGATTGCGGTGATTAAGAAAGCAGCACGGATTATATGTTTATTTCTAGAGTGTGAGCAAATAGGGTCACACTTCACGTGCTTTTTAAACGCTTGTGACTACTGTCATGTTTTATGACATGATGATTTTATCTAACAGCTATTTCTGTGGAGTTACTTTCTTGCAGAATAGAATGCCAAACCTACCCTTGGAAGTGTGAAGAAAATCTTTACACTCACTCTCCTTTGCAAATCAGGTTGAAAGGTTTGATTGTCCTATGGGAAAAAAGAAGTACAGTTGGATAGTTTTGTTCTACCTGGAAAATAGTTTTATTTTTTCTTGGAGGTGATTTCTGGCATGTAAGAAAAAAAAAATAATTAGTACTTACAGTCTTTACTTAGAGAAAGTGAATTCTGCTAAATGAAGTATACATAAAAACTAATAATCTTAAATTTATCATTTACTTAAGCCTTTCTTCCCTAGCACATTTTTAAAGTTTTTTTTTTTTTAATGTTTATTTATTTTTTAGAGAGAGAGGGAGAGAGAGAGTGACAGAGCATGAGCAGGGGAAGGGACAGAGAGAGAGAGGGAGACACAGAATCCAAAGTAGGCTCCAGGCTCTGAGCTGTCAGCACAGAGCCTGACACAGGGCTCAGACTCAAGAGCCGTGAGAACATGACATGAACCGAAGTCTGACGCTTAACTGACTGAGCCACCCAGGTGCTCACCGTACTGAATTTTGTTTAATTTTTTTTTTTTAACGTTTATTCATTTTTGAGAGACAGAGACAGAGTATGAGCGGGGAAAGGGCAGAGAGAGAGGGAGACACAGAATCTGAAGCAGGCTCCAGGCTTGGAGCTGTCAGCACAGAGCCCGACGCGGGGCTCAACTCACGAACTGCGAGATCATCACCTGAGCCCAAGTCGGACGCTCAACATACTGAGCCACCCAGGTGCCCTCACTCACCGTACTGAATTTTTGAAAGAACATCTATGAAATGTATTTTATCTGATTTGAATTTAATGTTGTTATTTTTTTCTTGGGTAAAATACCTTATGAACAAGGTAGAAGTCGTACCTTGATTGATTGATGGTCATGATTTAAAACAATTGAAATTTACAGTTAAGTATATCCATTTTAGTTCAGAGAATAATTGAAATAATACAGTGGTATTATAATATTAAAATTTTGTTAAGTGTATGGATTAATTAAAATAATCCATCTGTACTATAAAATAATTGATTGTTGCCTTATATTTGTGAAGCTCTGTGTATGTGTATAGCTATAATTCTTTGCATATGCAATTATATTTCTTACATATGCTGTTTCATTTTATAATCACAACAGATTTGGAAGTAGATGGGGTAGGTAAGATTTTCTTACTAAATGAGGAAAACTGAGTAGTGTAGGAATACATGTTTTTTTCATGGGTAGGGCTGTGCTAAAATACATAGGGTCCCTGACTTCTGATTTAGTGCTCTTTCCTACTGACCGTAGTCAAAATAAAAGAAATTTGTATTTTTAAGATGTACTCATTCTTTTTTTGGTCATTTGCTTTGGTGTGTTTCATTAGAATCTTTCTATTGCTTAGAAAGCAAAAAAATTATTCAATTCTATAAGGTAAGTTTGTTGTAATTACTACTTTTGACTACAGGTTAGGGGATGAAAAAGATAAAACTTGACCCGGATGACATTTTTTTCTGTCTGTAGTTATTAATTTGGTGTATCATTGTATTATGCAAAAAGAGGTAAGAATTAACTTGATATCATCCAAACTTTTGAAATTAGGAAAGAATCTTGGTTGTTGAAATTACAAGCAAATCAGTGTTTCTTCTTCTCTTCTTCGTTTTTTTTTTTTTTAATTAAAAACAATTTTTTTCTTGACATATAATTGATATGTTTTAGTTTCAGGTATACAACATAATATTTGTTTTTTGTTTTTTTTTTAGTTTTGTTTTGTTTCCAGATTCCATGTAAAAGTGAGATCATATGGTATTTGTGTTTATCTGTGTGAGTTATTAGAATAATGTCTTCAAGGTTCATTTGTGTTGTTACAAATAACAGGATTTCTTTTTTGATGGCTGAATAATATTCCATTATGTGTGTGTGTCTGTATGTGCATACATTTTCTTTATTCATTCTTCCATTGGTAGACACTGAGTTTGTCTCCATGTCTTGCCTATTGTAAATAAACCTGTGATGAACATGAGGGTGCAGATACCTTTTTGAGTTAGTATTTTCATTTCCTTCAGATACATACCCACAAGGGGAACTGGTGGATTATACAGTATTTTTATTTTTAATTATTTGAGGCACCTCTATACTGGTTTTCACAGTGGCTGCACCAATTTACACTCCCACCAACAGTGCATGGGGTTCCCTTTTCCCCACATACTTGTCAATACTTGTTATTTCTTGTCTTCTTGATAATATCCATTCTAATGGATGTGAGGTGATATCTCATTGTGGTTTTGATTTGCATTTCCCTGATGATTAGTGATGTTGGGCATCTTTTCATGTGTCTGTTGGCCATCGTATGTCTTCTTTCAAAAAAAAATGTCTATTCAAATCCTTTGCCCATTTTTAATTGGATTTTTGGTTTTTATTGCCATTGAGTTGTATGAGTTCTTTATGTATTTTCAATATATACCCCTTATTAGATACTTGATTTGTAAATATTACTGTATGTTGTCTTTTCATTATGTTGATGGTTTCCTTTGCTGTGCAAAAGCTTTTTAGTTTGATGTGGTCCAACCTATTTATTTTTTGCTTTTGTTGCCTTTGCTTCTGTTGTCAAATGTAAAAAAAATCATCACCAAAACTGATGTCAGGAAGATTTTTCCTCTGTGTTTTCTTTTAGTAGTTTTACAGTTTCAGGTTTATGTGCAAATCCTTAATTTATTTTGAGTTAATTTTTGTGTATGGGATAAGAGAGGAGTCCAGTTTTATTTTTTTTGCATGTGGCTGTCCAGTTTTTCCAACACCATTTATTGAAGAGATTGTGCTTTCCCTGTTACATATTCTTGCCTCCTTTTTCATAAATTACTTGACTACATACATATACATGGGTTTATTTCTGGGCTCTCTATTCTGTTCTATTGATCTATGTGTCTATTTTTATGCCAATACCATACTGTTTTGATTACTGTAGCTTTTTAATACAGTTTGAAATTAGAGAGTGTGATACCTCCAGCTTTTTTCTTCTTTCTCAAGATTGGTTTGGCTATTCATTCTCTTTTGTGGTTCCATACAAATTTTAGGATTGTCTGTTCTATTTTTTCCTTTCCTTTTGGAGACCTCCCTCAGGCTAGATACAGGGAGCCTCACAGTTCCTAAAAGAGTTTTTAGAGTGATTATTATTTTTAACTGATTTTTTGAATGTATTATATTTTTAAATGGAATTAATAGTAACTATGAATACTTATTTAAGTCAAGTATCAGTTAGTGTATATTATGAACAGAACCACAGAAATACATTTGTATGTCTTACTTAGACATATATAGGCATTAAGAAAAGGAAATATGGGGCATTAGGAAGGGATGTTTACTTATTAACTACAACATGGTGATGTTATTAATTATTCTTTTATTAATAAGTAATTTGTTGACACAAAGGATACTGTGACTTGCCTATAGTTGTTAATATAACTTACTGAAATGCCTTATTTAAAGTATGTGAATTAATTTTATTCTGAAGCTTAGATTGCTATTAGGGCTAAGTCACTTTTTTTTTTTTTTTTTTTTTTTTTTTTTTTTTGTCCTTCAGTTGCAGCAAAATCTAACTTCCATGTGTTTTGCTACTTATATATGTCTTTTGGGAGATTTTGAAAAACCAAAGTCCTCTTTCTCCTGTGGAAGTGTTAAAAATCCTAAGAAGCTTTCTTGAGATAAAGTTTGTCCCCTTTCAATTATTAAATGTGCTTTTCTCTTATCTGTGAATTTCACCTTCAGTTTACTGGCAACTGCTTTTTCGTGTTAGGATCATGGAATTATGATTAACTCCTTGCAATCTGGCTTTGGTCCCACCTCTGTACTGGAACTGCACTCTTGAAGGTCGCTGGTGACCACATTCTAGCCAATTGTAGAGTTTTTTTCCTCTCAATCTCCTTGACATGCTAATGCCACATGACCTTGACTTTTCAGTTACATGAGCACTTTACTTCAATTTTTGCTTTGAACTTTCTGTGGCCCATGCTTCTTCCTGTAATACCTGGCTTTTCTTTGTGGAGTGGGTTTAGTCCTTGTCCTTTGCCAGGTATTTACTTACTGAGTTTTGAATCTTATAACTTTAGTTCTTCTTGATTTGCATCTGTGTCATAGATAAATCATCATTTCTCATAAGTCTCTCTCTGATGGATATTACTGGCAATTCTCAGAGCTTTATTTCACATCACCCAAGGTCATTAGGTGATTGCCTATCACCCAAACGCTAGCTGTACTTTTAGGTTGATCTGCTTTTAGGTTGATGCTCTTTTGCCTCAGAACAGAGGTTTCTCGAATTATCTTCAAACTCTTTTCTCCTCTGAATTTCTGAGTTCATTTTGAAGATGCATTCTCTTAATTCCATGACTTTTTTTTTATTTAGTGTCCTTGTCTCCTAATGTTTCTAATGTCCTTGAGTTTTTCTTAAAAATATTTCTTAAATTTGTCTCATCGTCTTCATTTCCTCATTTCCTCACACACTAAACTACTGTATAGTGTGTGAAACACTTTCAAATGCATTTTTTAAAAGTTTAAAATAGCCACCATAATACATTTGTGAAATAGGAAGAATAGAGTTTATTATCCCAATTTGCAGGTCGGGAAATAGAAGTGACTTGTCTGAGGTGTCAATGCTGATTAAGGAAAGAGCGAGCTATTACTACAGCCAAAGGGATAGGATTTTATGTTTATACTTGCACCCAAATCACGCGACTGTTGTCATTTGCTATTAAATGATCATTCAGCTTTTAGTCCTCTCCTTTAGTTCACTTTACTTACAGTGCTAGATTAAGGTTTATAAAACCAGTCACAGGGGCAGCTATTAGAGATTGGTGTTGGTGTCTCAGGCACTGTGTGAGGCAATATCATTTAATCCTTAGAACTGGTGTGCAGGGTAGATATTGTGATCCCCATTTTATAGATAAGTAAATTGAGGCTTACAGGAGTTGAATAACTTACTGGTCATTATATGTGATGGGGTGGGGGGTGGGGTAAAGCTTCATACTCAGGCTCCCAACCTCTAATTCTTTTTTGTTATTTGTATAAACACATCTGCCATTTACCAAACTCTTGATGTTACTCTTCTTTCTAAGACCTCACTGTAGTTTTCTTTTACCTACTTAATCTCTTTAACCCCTTTATCAACCTTTCAGGACCCTCAATAATTTGTTCATAAGTTTCTTTTCCATTATTTTCTCCAGTAACCCTCCACAGTGAACTCTCTGCTTGTAACCTTGTTTTCTTCTCACACAGATCTTATCTAGTCTTTCTCATTTTCTTAACTCATGTCATTTTCTCCTTGTGTAGGATTATATCACCCGAACCTCTTTATCTATCCATAGCCACCTCTTTACCTTCTCCTCATCCCAACATTTAGCGACACTTAAAGCATGTGTGGTGCTATGATAGGAGTTGTTAATATATAGGAGTGCGTGGACATTGTTGTGGGAGGTGAACACATAAGGGGAGGAGCCAGATTGGATTTTCCACTCAGGTTTGGGTGCACTGGTCAAGACCAGTATACACAGGTTGCTATGGCAGCACTAAGAGGATGTGATTAATTTTACCTGAGCATTTAGGGAAGATGTGACAGAGAATTGACATTTGAGCTGTAGCCTTCAAGGAGGAGGAGGAGGAGTTCTCCAGGTGGAGAAAGGGTGGGAGGAGAGCATTCTGGAAAGAAGAAATACTGTGTGAATAGAGGAGTGAAATCACAAATATATATGCTGTACGCTGTATTGTGAACACTGAAGGCATTTGTTGCAGGGCTGTGCACAATGCTGTGTTGCCGGGAGCCTCAAGTGACTGGCTTTCCCTCTGTGAAGTCATTGCAGCCTAGGGTCTGGTGTTTGACCTTACACTTTCAGACCCTTGACATGCTGGGTGCACTGAGAGTCACATTAACCCCGTTCTTAGGAACTGATACACAGATATCTTTCTCTCCCTCTCTATTTGTGTGTTTGTCAATTTATTAATTTCCAGTGAGAAATACAACTGTCAAGCAGATTGGATTGCTTGATTTGGCAAATCAGTGTACTGCATCCCTGTAGGCAGGCTTCTTGGGAAGCCAAGTTGTTATTATGGAGGTCAATTGATGATTGAGAAATCCAGCTGTCAAGTCGACCTAGCATTTCTGACCAGTGCACTCTCTTCTGGCAAGATACATAGGAACCTTGTTTCCAGAGACCACTTGTTGAGCACGGAAAGAGAACCCGGAGGGATATTTGTTCGAAGAAGTACCTCTCAACTAGGTTAGCTTGAGGCTGTCTTAACCCACTATAGAAAGAACTTTGCCAAGGAAACCATATTATTCTAGTCAGCTTAGCCAAGACTTCCTCTCCTGTGGCTTAGTTTGATCTTATGAACGTTTGCCTAGGTGGCTTCTCTGATTCCTTTGCTGACCAGTCTTCCCCTTTACTTCACCTTCTGATTGATGCATTCTCCCTTTAGATATGTTGAGATAGTCTGTCAAGTTACGAAGAAGTCTTAAGAGCTAGAGAAACGGAGGGATTTTTATATCTCTGTTTTGAGCCCTTTTGTATTGAAGTCGTATTCCCTTACTGTTAGTCACTTGGGACCAAGAGCAGGGAATGGTAAATAGCCTCCTGAAGTCAAGAGTATCAGATCTGTTGGTGGTGGGATGTCGGGGATGAGCCCAGAAAGAAACGTTAGGATCAGATTATGAAAGGTCTTGGATACCATATTAAGGAGTTTGAATTTCAGAGGGCTCTCAATTCTGTTATCTTCTCTGGAAAATCTTTGTCTTTCCTAATAATGTCTTCTTTTCAGCTTTTATATTTTTGTTACTATCTGTATCATACGTGTTAATATCTTTCTATATAGCATATGATAATGGCTCTCCTTGAGAGATTTTATTTAGCTCCTTTATGTTTTGACAGATAAATACTAGGTGATATTATCTGTATTTTAAACATGAGGTGCTTGAGAGCTTAAGTTCTGTTTCTGATGGACTCTTATCTTGCTTCTCAGTTCAGGCTGTTTCCTCAACTTCCTTTTTTATCCCCCAGCTTTTTTTAGACAAGGTATTAGTTTTTATATTATTATATAATGTTTCTTTTTTAAATTATGATGTCACGTTTTTTATCATAGTGCTTATCTACACAAATAGCTCTGGTATTATCATGCATCTGTCTCTTTTCTCTCTAGGCAACTTGTCAGTTTCATTCATTCATTCATTCATTCATCTGTTTTTTTATCAGCTTCACATATACCCATTTAAAAAAATTATTTAAATTCCAGTTAGTTAACCTACAGTGTAATAATAAGTTTCAGGTGTACAACATAGTGATTCAACACTTACATACAACACCCTGTGCTCATCATAGCAAGTTCATTCCTTAACCCCCATCACCTATTTTACCCATCCCCTCACCCACTTCCCCTCTGGGAACCATCAGTTTGTTCTCTGTAGTTAGTGGACTTTATACTTATTTCTTTTGCATCTTATAATATCTAGCCCAGTTGAATTTCAAGCAATTCTTAGACAATAGAATGCCATTTCAGAACCAGAAGGTAGCTTAGTCTCATTCAGAACTCTGATTTTCTACATAAAGAAATTGGGATCCAGGGCAGCTGTAATTAGCCAAAGCACATGACTAGTAAAGGCATGACCAGAACCCAGATATAGTCACATGAGGCCCAGTCACCTTTGTGCTATATTATACTTGTTCCCTAATTGGCTGAGAGATCTATTCCATAGGAATGAAAGGGACTCTCAAAGATAACCTACGTCAATGTACAGTCTCCAAAATCATTACATTAAAACTTACAGCAGCAACTTTACTTGTTAGCTCTAGCAAGAGCATAGTTTGAATGTTTTAGATTTACTATGTTAGGAAGAAAACTAAGTGAGAGGGACATGGGAAAAGGAGCTCCACACATTGAACCCTTTCTGTGTTTCTGCTAAACAATGTACTGATACTTTACATGTATCACTTCAACTGTTTTTTGTGACAGTCCTGTGAACTGGTTTGAGTTATACACATTTTGCTGAAGCCGACTGAGACAGAGGTAAAGTAGTCTTGCAGATAGAATTAGAAGATGTGGGTTGTGAGCCCAGCTCTGCAAGACTACAAGATCATACTCTTTCGATTGTGTTTCATTGTTACAGCTCTTGGCCAAGGCCAAAAATAGCAGCTTCAGCAGCTGGGGACCACACCTGACTTCCTAAGGAGGAGCAACCCAGCAGCCGTGCCCTCTTGTCTGTAGCAGTAGTGCTGAATGTTAGTGACCAAGCCAGGAGACAGTTATCTCACATTTCTAAACCATGGTTTGTGGCTTATATTTATGACCTTTTATATATGTACCTTGTGTCATTTTTCCAATTTCCATTCTGTGGGAGAAGAGCACCATGTTATAAGCCCACATGTCTCGTTCTTGCTTCTACCTACGACTTCTTTCCATTGTGTTAGTGCTCATCCTTTCTTCCCTTTTTCTCTCCACTCTCCTCTTTATGTGGAGAGAAAAGTAGATGTGCTGTATGAAAGTCATGTGAACTGATCAGCTTCATTCTCCCCCTACACACATTCTTTTCTATGTTGGTATGAGAGTTAATGGGACAAATTAAATAGTTAAATAAAATGAAGATGATACATAATCACATTATTTGTCATCCAGCAAAACACTTTTCCACAATGGCAAGATATATGCAATTCATAGCTTATATAAAGTTCATCATTCATAGTTATAAAATCTGTGTTTTGGTGCTAGATGCACTTACTTCAAGTTTCAAAGAATGATTTTAAAGGACTTTTGAACCACCTCCCTAAGAGCTTTCAACACTGTATAAATAGTACACTTTTTAGCATTTACTTTTGCATACCTGCAGTTTGCATCATCTTTGAGATGTTTACCACTTTTTTGCAAGGCATATGTGGAGACTCAGCCAACAAATGTCATATATGTGGGTTTCAAAGAGCACCTGGGGGAAGTTATGTTTAACCTTTTGAAAGAGGTGTTCTCTGGGCTTTCCCCCATTTCAGAGCAAAAACAGATGTAAACCAAGGGTGCGAATCAATGTACATATTTTTGAATATGTATCTTCTTTTCGGTTTTTCCAGTGATTGTTTTATTAAAATATTACCTACCTTCCCTGAAAATTTCGAGTGTTTCTGGAAAATACTATAACCTGGTGATTTCTATCACTTTGCTTATTTAGTTAAATTCTTATGGATTGTTTCTTTAAAAGAACAACACACTTGCAGGATGAGGAATTAGAGCCGTGGCATTTGATTAAAGATGTTCATAGGAGAAAATATGCTCAGAAGGCATTAGAATGTCCCCTTTATGCCAAAAAGCCCATTAGACTGGTAGGCTATACAGAGGGAGGTAACTCAAGGGAATATCCTGAAGTGGAAGGTATTGGATAACAAGAAAACAGAGTGAGAAAGAATAGTTTTTCCTAGCATGGGAAGTGTAATTCCTTTTCTATGTAGAAGAGATCAAACTCTCTACCATGATAATGAGATGCCATTTTTATTTACTTAGATTTTGCTTTTTGTTTAATTAAAGGTTGGAATAAGATGATCCTGTTTTTTTTTTTTTAAAGTCCCATCTGCTGTATTGCAAAAAAAAAAAGGTATAGTATCCACTAATCATGGATTGAAATGTTAGTGGTATTTGTGTTGTGTTTATTCTTTCTGGCTTTAAATTTTATATCAGTGCCTTTTATTAGAACATGATGTGTTTTTTTAAATGTTTATTTTCAGAGAGAGAGAGAGAGAGAAAGAGGCAGAGAGACAGAGGGAGAGAGAGAATCCCAAGCAGGTTCCATACTGTTAGTGCAGAGCCCTATCTTGGGTCTTCAGCTCACAAACTATGAGATCATGACCCGAGCTGAAACCAAGAGTCCAATGCCTAAGTGATTGAGCCACCCAGGTGCCCCAGAGCATGATGTGTTTTATATACGCTTTATAACTATCTAATAAGTGATACCTTATTTTATTGCGCTTCACAGATACTGTGTTTTTTACAAATTGAAGGTTTGTGGCAACCTGTGTTGAACAAATCTGTTGGTGCTGTTTTTCCAGCAGTATTTGTTCATTTCATGTCTTTGTGTCACATTTTGGTAATTCTCACAATATTTCAAATTTTTTCATTATTATTATATTTGTTATGGTGATCTGCAATCAGTGATTATGACTTGCTGAAAACTTAGATGACAGCATTTTTTTAGTAATAAAGTATTTTTAATTAAGGTATGTACGTTGTTTTTTAAGACATAATGCTATGTTGCTTACTTAGTAGACTATAGTATAGTGTAAAGGTAACTCTTATATGCACTAGGAAACCAAACAAGTTATTTGGCTCACTTTATTGTGATATTTGCTTTATTGCCGTGGTCTGTAACTGAATTCTTAGTATCTCTAAGGTAGGTCTGTACAAACTTCCTGTTTTTAAGTATGTGATGGCATTTTAAGATACTTAAGACAGTTAGATATCTTATTTCTTCCACATATAGGGTACTAGACAGACTGGTTGAAAAATGAATAAATAAATGACTGGATAAATACAGAAATACATGGAGACATATACGATTTTCTGTTCTGGGTCAGAGTCAGATTTATGGTTTCTATCATATATATATTATATATATATGGGAAGTGTAATTCCCATATATATATGTAATAAGTGTAATATATATATATATATATATATATATATATATTTAGTTTGTTTTGTTTTGTTTTTGTGTTTTGAGAGAGAAGGCACAAGTGAGAGAGGGACAGAGAGAAAAGAGAGAATCCCAGGAGGTGCAGAGGAAGAGAGAGAGAAAGAGAGAGAAGAGAAGTGGGGCTCATCCCAAGCGAGGCACAAGCTCATCCGATGTGGGACTTGAACTCATGAACTGCGATATCATGACCCGAGCTGAAGTAAAATGCTCAACGACAGAGCCACCCAGGTGCCCAATTTTTAAAACACAGATTTGCTTTAATGATTGTGTACTCATTATATAGAAATTCACTATGATAATGATGAAGAAATTTAAAAAATCCCTTGCTGTTAGAACTCTGAAGACATTGTCCTGTCATCTCCACTAATGGTGAATGCTGCTACAGAAAAGTCTAAGGCCAGTCTTGATTTTTCTGCCTCTGTACCCACAGAATTTAAATTTATTTTCTCTCTCTTAAATTCTATAACCTCATAGAAATCTGTTTTAGTATTAACTGTTTGAAGTCTAGATTTTCTGGAACACTTTCTTTTTTTATGTATTTCATTTCATCCCAAGAAAAGGTTTTCTTTTATTATATCATTTTTTTCCTGTTCCATTTGTTCTGTTTTCTTTTGTGAGAATGTCAAATGTGCATGGGCTGGGTCTTTATTTATTTATTTATATTTATATTTATATTTATTTTAAAAATGTATTTCAGAGAGAGAGAGAGAGAGAGAGGCAGAGGGAAAGAGAGAGAGAGAAAGAATCCTAAGCAGGCTCCACTCAGTGTGGAGCCCAACGGGGGGCTGGATCCAGGACTCTGGGATCATGACCTGAGCTGGAATCACGAATCAGGAGCTCACCCAACTAAGCCACCCAGGCGTCCCTTGGCTGGGTCTTTTTTACCTCCTATATTGATCATTGCATTTCTTATATATCTTTTAGAAAAAATTCTATTTTGTGTGGGTTTTTGTTTGTTTGTTGTCGTATCTGTCTTTTCCTGTTTCAGTACTGTTTTGTTGTTGTTGCTTCTTTTATGGCTTTAATCTGTGTATGTGTGTTTTCTCAATCTCCAGCTGTTTCATTAACCTATCAATTTGCTTTTCATCTCTTTTCTTATCTTTTCTTAGATATTTCCTACTTTTTCTTTGAGGCTTTTTTCTTTGAAGTAGCTCATATTCTCTGTAATTTTTTTAAGACTGTGGAAAAATAATTGGCGAGTTCTTCCTGTTTCCTAAGACAGCATTTTTTCTTCAGCTGTCATTTCCCTATTTTCCTCCACCCCAGTTTTTGATAGTTGTGTATAAATTCTTTTCTGATTCCTTTTTGGTTCTTACTGAGTTTTTAGTAGGCTTAATTCCATTAAGAACAGGTATTGCCTGAAAAAAATGTGAGGTCAGATGGCTCTGGGGACATGTCTCACTTCAGTTTGCAGTATTATGAAGGTCACTGTGACTCCGTAGCCCTGTGAGTCACAGGAGTATCTGTAATAAGTGGTTTGGTGATTACTGTTTCCCTTCTTTTTATTCCATTTGGTATCCTCTCGAAGCAAAGAAGCTTGATCATTGACAATAAAAAGTCTTGTTGAGTTTTCCTCTGAACCTCTGTGGTTGTAGATACAATTTTCTGGAGAAATCTGTCCTATCTTAGGTAGATACTTAAACATCATTACTCTAAGCAGTTTCCTTGAATGGGCTTCAGAAGTATTCCAGCTTTAGGGAATTTTTTTTTTTTAAGTGTAATTTATTGTCAAATTGGCTTCCATACAACACCCAGTGATCATCCCAACAAGTGCCCTCCTCAATGCCCATCACTAGGGAAATCTTTACTCTGCCCAAGATCTGAGGAAGTGTGGTGTGGTTGTCAGCATTACTCCTCATTTTGATTCCAGCCATCACCCAATTTAGCGGAGTGGTTTTTTTTTTTTTTTTTTTTTTTTTTTTTTTTTTTTTTTGGTGATAGTTTGTGGTTTGTGGTTGTGGCTATGCCTTTGTTTCATTGATGATGAGGTATTCATTATTTTTTGTTCTTATAAGTTTGTTTTTTCTAATTTTTAGTTGGTTTCTGGAGTAGATTGTGTAACAGTGTCTTCCTATTGTCATGGTTTTTATTTATTTTTTTTACCTTCTCTGTTGGCCCACATCTTTGCTGACGCTCCCTCCCCCCACCCATTCGTCCCCCACCTCTTTCTCTCTACCATCCCCCACTCTTTAGCTATCTACCCCTAAAACTAGGCGCTTTTTACAAAGCCTTGTTTTCAGTCATTTTGCTCTAGCTTAGTTTTCTCTTTTTGAGTGATTTCATCTAAACCTATGTCTTTAATCTTCGCTTCTCTCCTAATGATTTTCGTGTGTATTCTTCTTTCAGTTTTATTGAGATATAATTGATATATAGCACTGTAGAAGTTTAGGATGACTTTGCTTACATATATTATGAAATGATTACCACAATAAATTTAGTTAATATCCATCATTTCATATTCTAATAATTTTTAGATTAGCAGTTTGGCATTGACTCCTCTTGAGCTCTGTTTACCAGATATTAATAATACCTCACAGGGGTGCCTGGGTCGGTTAAGTGACCGACTCTTGATTTCAGCTCAGGTCATGATCTCACGGTTTGTGAGTTCGAGCCCCGCTTCGGACTCTGTGCTAGCAGTGCAGAGCCTGCTTGGGATTCTCTCTCCCCTTCCCTCTGCCCCTCCTCTGCTCTCTCTCTCTTTCTCTCTGTCTTTTAAAATAAATAAGTAAACTTAAAAAATTAAAAACAAAACAAAACAAAAAATAATACCTCACAGTTTGCATCCAAAAGGAATTCTTTATCTTTCTTGCATTCTCCCAAATTATTAAGGCTAAAGATATCTCAGCCAACCATAATTTTTATTTCCTGTGCTTCTCTCAACTAATCATTGATCACTTCTGACTAATATTGACTTCTCTTACTCCATTGTATCTTCTCATTGAGGTTATAAGTCCATTTGAGTCAAGGAAGTGTCACAGCGCTTCACATATAATGTACAGTTACTAAAAAAACATTGATTTGAATTTTTTGAAAGCTAATTTCAGCTTTATTTTTTTTTTAATTTTTTTTTTAACGTTTATTTATTTTTGGGACAGAGAGAGACAGAGCATGAACGGGGGAGGGTCAGAGAGAGGGAGACACAGAATCTGAAACAGGCTCCAGGCTCTGAGCTGTCAGCCCAGAGCCCGACGCGGGGCTCAAACTCACGGACCGCGAGATCGTGGCCTGAGCCGAAGTCAGTCGCCCAACCGACTGAGCCACCCAGGCACCCCTAATTTCAGCTTTAATAAAAATCTGTTATTAAGATGGTTTTGATGTCTTTTTGTATACTTTTTTGTATACTTTTGACTCCTGGTTTTGCTCTTTCTCAATTACCTCAATTATCATATCTTTGAAGAATGTGAGGCTATACCATTTCTCAAACTTAAAATCACATTGCTGAGTTTTGTATTCTTTTACTCACCTCCCCCCCCCCCCATAAATTTTGATTGTTTTTTAAATGATCCAGCTCTTAGTTAAAAATATCATTGTCTAGAATTTTGGGTTGTTTCTTAGAAAATGTTAAGAAGCTAGTGGTAAAAGATCTTGATATTCAATGTTAATTTTTGTTTTTAAAATTAGATGTCTGAATTAAACTTGCTTAATATTTAATGTTTCTTTTAAACTGTTAACTTCTTAATGCATTTTTTTTGTTTTGAGAGGCTTTTATGCATGAACTTTTTTCATATATTGGGAAAGAAAAGCAATAAGTGCCAAGAGATTGAATGAAGAAATCAATTGTGTATAATATGGTAAAACCTTAGAATTGACACATATTTGTGAACGTTAGCTGCTTGGTGTATCCATTTCTTTCTTGGCATTGAGAACATAATCTTTTGAAACCCACATTGTAAAATTGAAGTTGTTATTTTAAAACTTAAGATTTTGACAGTAAGAATTGCTCAATATGAGAAGCTTGTTGAATTTCTCATAAAAGCAAAAACCATAAACTTCTCTTCGAGAAAGATACTTTTGAAAGGACCTGACATGGTTTAAAGAACAGGTGGATCCTTTTGGGTATATGGGCAGGAAAGCTATTGCATCACATTTCCATATTAAACTGTATGCACAAGATCTGGGCCTTATTTTGGAGAGAACTTTCTTATGGAATTAACTAAACAGTAATTAACAGACTTTTTTAGAGCAGTTTTAAGTTCACGGCAAACTTGAGTTGAAAGTACAGAAGGTCTCCCTTCCAAAATGTCCTCCACCAACAGATCCCTACCAGAGTATATACTTGTTGCAGTCCATGAGCCAACATGACAGTCATTATCAACAAAAGTCCTCATTTGTCCCTGTGATTCATCTATTCATCCCTCCCTTCCTCCCTCTCTCCCAAAGAACCCCTGGCAAACACTGATCTTTTTACCATCTCCGTAGTTTTGCCTTTTCTAGGATGTCATATAATTGGAATCGCATAGTATAATTGGAATCATATAGTTTTCTTTTTCATACTGGTTTCTTTTATGTGGCAATAAGCATTTCTTCTCATGGCTTGATAACTCATTTCTTTTTAGTGCTGTATGGTATTCCATTGTGTGATACACCAGTTTGTTTATCCAGTCACCTTTTGAAGGATATCTCAGTTGCTTCCAAGTTTTGGCAATTCTGAATAATGCTGCTATAGACATTTGTGTGCAGGTTTCTTGTGGGTGTAAGTTTTCAAGTCATTTAAATGAGTACTATGAAGCCTGATTGCTAGACTGTGTGGTGAAAGTTTTCATTTCGTAAGATACTGCGTCTCCCAAACCAGCTGTGCCATTTTATAGTCCCACTGACAATGAATAAGAGTTCCTATTGTTCCACATCCTTTTCAGTATTTGGTGTTGTCAGTGTTTTGGATTTTAGCCATTCGAAGAGGTGTGTAGTGGTATTTCATTGTCATTGTAATTTGAGTTCCCTAATGACATGATATTGAGCATTTTCATATGTGTGTTTGTCATTAGTATGTATCTTTGGTGAGATGTATTATGATCTTTTGCTAATCTTTATGATGGTTTGTTTACTTGTTGTGGAGTTTTAAGAGTTCTTTGTATACTTTCAATAAAACTTTTATCAGATCAGATACGTCTTTTGCAAATATTATCTCTCAGTTTGTGGGTTGTCTTCTTATTTTCTTGACAGTGCTTTTTGAAGAGCAGAAGTTTATAATTTTAATGAAGTTCAACTTAATCAACACCCCTCCCACCCACCTCCCCTAAGATTGTGCCTTTGGTGTTGTGTCTAAAAGGTTATGGCCAGACCAAGGTCATCTGCACTTTCTCATATGCTATCTTTTAGGTGGGTTACGGTTTTGCATTTTGTATTTGGGTCTGTGATCTACTTTGAGTGGTTTTACGTGAATGGTATAAGGTCTAAGTCTAGACTCAGGGTTTTGCATACAGATGTCTAGTTGTTCCATCGCCGTCTGTTGACAAAACTATCTTTATTCAAATTGCCTTTGTTCCTTTGTCAAAGATCAGTTGACTGTATTTGTGTGGGTCTATTTCTGGGCTCTCTTTTCTGCTTCTTTGATCTATTTGTCTGTTCTTTCGCCAGTACCACACTGTCTTGATTACTCTGTTACTGTGTAATTAATTTTTAAAATAATAATTACAAAACTGTTTAAGTGATTTTTGCTAAGATTTGTGAAGCAAGTTACCTTAAACTAATTTCTGTTATTAAGTGTGAGATATGTTATTTTTAGAAAATTGATACATCATTGATAACCATTTTAGTAAAATTTGAATACAATGGAAACACCATGAACAATGGAAAGAAATAAAATTGTAATATTTTCACTTTAAAAATGTACTTTTATACAGCAGATTGTTTTGTAAGTTCACATTGGCTATTTAATAATTTAATTAAATTAAATAATTTTAAAATTATTTAAAATAAAATAATTAAATATTAAATAATTTTACTTTTTCAAATATGAAATAATTGTTTAAATATGATTATGAGAAGTTTCTATTGATCTTTTCAAGTATCACCGTCCAGTGTGAGAAATCAAGATAGCTGTTCTTATATTTTTTCAAGAACTGTTCCTTTTCTCGTATTATGAAAGAAATGATAATTACTTGTCTGAAATATTTCATAGTGTAAATCAGTGTATAAATACTTTAGTGAAAAGAACTGAGCTAGATCTTGGAGGATGTTAATAAATACATGACTTTTTTTTTTTTTTTTGGCCTAAACCTAATTCAGGAGAAAAAAAATCAAACCTAACCAAAGTAATACAAAGTAGTATGTGGTGCATGGAATGCGAGTGGGAGTGCACTGAGTTCAGTAATAAGTTATTACGAGTGGTCACTGTAAACTAATACTATCACTCACCTAGTTTTTACTCATGGTATCTTTAATCTGTGATACCTCATGGTATCTTTAACTCTGTCAGAAACACAGCAAATTTATAATAAAAGTCTTTATGTAATTGGAATGATGGTCAGTCAGTCATGATCAACTGTTACAAGTGTATTTTTTATATCCGTTTATTCAGGTATAGTTTCCTTACAATAAACTGTACACGTTTTAAGAGGGCAATGTGATGAGTTTTGACAGGGGCATATAGATGTGTAACTATAACCACAATTATTATTCAGAACATTTCTACCAACTCAGAAAGTTCCTTTATTGACTTCTTGAAGTCAACCCCCCCACTCCCCCATCTCAGCTCCCAGGCAATTGCTGATGTCCTTTCTGTATTGTAGATTGGTTTGCATCTTCTAGAATTCTTTTTTTTTTTTTTAATGTTTATTTACTTTTAGAGAGAAAAGAGTACACATATGCGCCAGAGTATGAGCAAGGAGAGTCAGAGAAATGTGGAGAGAGAATCCCAAGCAGGTTCCATACTTTTAGCACAGAGCCTGACATGGGGCTTGATCTCAAGAACTGTAAGATCATGACCTGAGTGGAAATCAAGAGTTGGAAGCTTAACCAACTGAGCCACCCCGCTGTCCCTTCTTGAATTCTTAATAGTGTTTTTTTGCTTAATGCAGAAGGTATGTTCTTGAAAAATTAATGGTAAATTGATTTTTTGTGAGATATTATATTACAATTTTTGAGATGCTCAAATAAAGTTCAGTTGGTATTATTCATAACAGGTTTGGTTTTAAGTTTTTCTGTGTCCTCTCTGTAATAATTTATACCTTTATTGCATATAACTTAATGTATAAAATAATTATTTTACAAAAATAAATATTATTTTGTAAACAAATTAATCCGTTATCTTTTTGTAGTTAGACTCTTATTTTCTTCTTTGATTTTAAAAGTTGATAAACAATTTAAGAAATAAAAGTCCACAGACTGTATGGTCATTAGAATTTAATTCCTTCCTTATTCCACAGTTGTCACTCAATAGTCGCAGGCCAGTTTGCCTTGTCCTTATGCCCCCTTGCTTAGACCTCTGGAGATGGGATAGTGAGGGTGGATAAAATAGCTCTTTATTTCATAACATTCTGTTCTTTGTGATGCCTCTTACTCATACATAGCCTATTCTAAAAGCATGCTGAAAAGTGATGGTTGATCTCATGGAGAAAATAGTTCCACCAGGATGAAATATTTGAAACCTCTTATGACTTTTTATCAAATGTACTGCGTGTTGACCCCTTTATATAGGACAAAGTTACAAATCCTTTGCATAATAGAATGAGTGGAATTTTCGGGTTTTGCCCAGAAAGCTTTTTGTTTGTAAATTTTGTGCTGCTTCATTTATTAGTCATTTTGAAACTAGTTCTAAATAAAAGCCAAACCTTATGAAATGTTTTTTCATATTTGCTCCATCGAATGCATTTAGATTTCTGCTTAACTTGGAAACCCTGTACTCACATAAAGACAAATAATCCTAATTTTAATTTATTATAGTAACACTTAGGATTTGTCCTTAAGTAACTGGCATTTTGGAGTGGTCAATATGGATCAATCGTGAAATCCTGAAATCTATATTTAAAAACTGCCTCACTGAAGCCTTCAGACAAAACACACACACACACACACACACACACACACACACACAAAATGCTTCAGGACTCAATTTGAGAGACAACATATGTGAAAGAGGGAAATAAAACAGCAGTGTGATAAGAGCAACCAACCTGGGCACTTACATTTTTTATAATCCTTATCCTTCTGAAAATTATTCCATCGGTCCTTTTTTTTTTTTTTTAGGATTTCCTCATTTTAGGGGGATTATTTTGAGAAGCCCATGCATATTCCATTCAACCTATACTATGATCACTTACACATGGTCATCTCTTCAGCAGGTTAAATCCAACAGGAGAATAGATATAGCTAATTACCTGTGTTACAAAGCAAATTGCATTAAGGTTCTAATGGTGACACATAGAAGGTACAGGGAGAGGAAGAAAATTACTTCTGGATTGGAGGTCAGAGAAAGCTTCATGAAGTGACACTATTTAAAATAGAATGATGAGTTGTATTAAAGTTTGTATTTTTTCATTTACAAAGTTATTATTTACTGTAGAAAATTTGGAAAATCAGAAAAGCTGTGAGAAAAAAAATTCTAAAATTACCATTAGTATTTTTATAGGTGTTCCATTTTTTAATTTCTTAGCAGTATTTTGTGTCTTTTTAATGTTTTTTAAAATTTATTTTTATCTGTGAGCGAGACTATGCACATGGAAGCAGGGGAGGGGCAGAGGGAGAAGGAGAGGGAGAAGGAGAATCCTAAGCAGGCTCCATGCTCAGTGCAGAACCCCATGCGGGGCTCCAGCTCATAACTGTGAGATCATGATTGAGCTGACATTGAGAGTCAGATGCTTAACTGACTGAACCACCTAGGTTCCCCTCTTAGCTGTATTTTTTTTCAAGTTTTTTTTTTCTTTTTTAAATTTATTTAGAGAGAGAGAAAGAGAGAGAGAGAGCACAGGCCAGGAGAGGGGTAGAAAGAGGGAGAGAAAGAATTCCAGGCAGTGGGATCCCCAAAAGTGAGATCGTGACCTGAGCAGAAATCAAGAGTCAGACGCTTAAATGACTAAGCCACCCAGGTGCCCCTTAGCTGTATTTTGAACTGCCATTTTTTATTTTGAACATTTCTCCATGCCATTAGTTTTTTGCAACATAATTTTAAATGACTAGTCATTTAAATACTGTATAGATAAAATGTAATTTATTTAACCAATCACCTATTATTGAAGATTTAGATTCTTTCTGCCTTTTACTGTTATAAAAAACACTGTCAAAAACATTCTTGGAAATGTGGTTGATTCTTTCTTTTACATTGCTTCTTATTTTGTCAAACTACTAACATTGACCTAGTCTAAAATTCTAATTGTTGTAAAAGGCCTATTGGAAAATACAGTGGGGCTGCCTGGGTGGCTCAGTTGGTTGAGCCTCTGGCTCTTGATTTCAGCTCAGGTCATGATCGCCATGAGATTGAGTCCTGCATCAGGCTCTGCACTGATTGTGGAGCCTGCTTGAGATTCTCTCCCTCCCTCTCTCTCTCTCTCTCTCTCTCTGCCCCTCTCCACTGTTCACTCACGCTCTCTCTCTCTAAAATTAAAAAAAATTAAAAAAAAGAAACTTAAAAAATACAGGGTCATGTGGCTCCGTTGGTTAAATATCCGACTCTTCATCTCTGCTTAGGTCATATTATGGTTCGTGAGTTAGGGCCACATGTTGGGCTCTGTGCTGACAGTGTAAAGTGGCTTAGGATTCTGTCTGTCAGTCTCTCTCTCTCTGTCTCTGTTCCTTCCCTGCTTATACTCTCTCTCTCTCTCAAAATAAATAAATAAACTTAAAAAATAAATGAATAAACAAAAAATACAGTGGTTTCCTACCCATTCCTTCTAGTCCCCTTCTCTAGAGGCAACCATTTTTAAATCTTCATCTGTTTCTTTTTGTTATTATGTATCTGCATATTGCTAAATTACATATGCAGACATTGGTACGTTTTGATTCATTTATTTTAGACAGTTTGTTGATTTTGTATTATGGTCTTTGAGGATTTTTCACCTTTACATTGCCACCTCTTTTGTGCATATTCCCAGTGTTGTTAGATTACAACTTTAAAAAAATGTTTATTTAGTTTTGAGAGAGAGAGGACACACGTGTGTGCGCAGGGGGAGGGGGCAGAGAGAGAGGAAGACAGAGGATCTGAAGTAGGCTGTCAGCACAGAGCCTGATATGGGGTTCAAACCCATGAACCTGAGCCAAAGTCAGGTACTTAACCGACTGAGCCACCCAGGTGCCCCTAGATTACAACTTTTAGCTAACTTTATTATTTAGTGTTATGCTATTACATGTTCACTTCTGAGGTTTTGTTTTTAGTGAAGTTAGTAATGCCTTGGTTGTACATTTGCTTAGTTTTTTGTTTTTTTTTTGTTTTTTTTTTTTTGGTCACTCTTACTTCTATGTCTTCTAGGAGCTTCTTACTCTGATTTTCCATAAAATGAAGCACATCAGATAATTTCAGGTTTTTTCTTTAGTATATTATTCTTCCAGGTCTGCGCTCTTCCTGTCCTTCTGCTTTGCTTTTAAACTAGGAACTCCCTTTGGCTTTTCCTGAATCTCATTGTTTTCCTTCTTGTCTTACTCTTATATTGTTGAGGTATATATCCTGTAATAGTTTCCTGAGAAAGATTACATGAGAGAACAATATCTTTTTTTCAGTTTTCTCACTTGATTGATATTTTTGCCTGAATAATAACATTTCACATTGTAAATCACTTTCCTTCAGAAGTTTTTTTGCTTTTTTTTTAATGTTTATTTATTGTTGAGACAGAGAGAGACAGAACATGAACGGGGGAGGGTCAGAGAGAGAGAGGGAGACACAGAATCTGAAACAGGCTCCAGGCTCTGAGCTGTCAACACAGGGCCCGACGTGAGGCTTGAACTCTCGGACCGCGAGATCATGACCTGAGCCGAAGATGGACGCTTAACTGACTGAGCCACCCAGGCGCCCCTCCTTCAGAAGTTTTGAAGGAATTAACATTGTCTTTCTCCTTGCCTTTGCAAAGCCCAAAGCTTCTTGATTAAGTTCTGAACATTCACAGAGGTTGGGATGACATTGGTTTTTAACTCTTTTAAAAAATAAATAGAAGTGGTATGCATGGGTATATAAGTGTATCATGTTTTTAAAACTTTAAAGATTGGGAAGATGATGGGGTGTCTGGGTGGCTTCATTGGTTAAGCCTCTGACTTTGGTCCTGGTCATGATCTCACAGTTTGTGAGTTCAAGCTCTGTGTCGGACTCTGTGCTGACAGCTTAGAGCCTGGAGCCTGCTTCAGATTCTGTGTCTCCCTCTCTCTCTGCCTCTCCCCCACTACTCTCTCTCTCTCTCTTTCTCTCTCTCTCTCTCTCAAAAATAAACATTAAAAAAAATTTAAAGATGGGGAAGATGAAAAAGGGATTCAAGGCAGAGGGACATGCGAAGGCCAGGTTACAGCAGAGTGTGTTTAGATACATGTGAGATACATCTAGATACGTGTGAGAAGAGTGTGGGACACAGGTGGAACCATGTAGATAGAGACTGAGTAACAGATGCTTATGGCACGGACCTTTGAATTTATTTCGTAGGCACTGTTTCACCCAGCTATTGTTAGCTGTATGAAGCCTTCCTTGACTTATGATAGGCAAAATGAATCGACCTGTGTTTTAGCCTCTCTTAGTACTTTGTGCATGCACCTGCATGCAGGTGTGAGTACGTGCATGCTCGTGCGTATGCATACATACACACACGCACACGCCCCACTTTAATTATCTGTGTGCTTGCTTCCTCTAGAATAGATCTGTGGGTACCAGAGCGAGATAATTAGGTCTCTGTTAAAGAAAGCTCAGCAGGTCAGTTCTTGACATTCATGGTGGTTAGGATGGCATTGAAAACTGGAGGATGAATAGGAGGAAGAAGGAATTAAAGGATGAGAGAACAGAAGGTTATTGCATTGTCCAGATTTGAAGAAATAAGACTGATGTAATAGTCTACTCAGAGTGGGAGGGGTATTACTTCAATTATAGTCTAATCATTCCCCTGGGTCTAATCATTCTTGATTTGGGAAATACTGTGTTATTTTTGTGTACTTTGTACACATTTTGCTTTAAAATTTTCTTCCCTTTTGGTTTCGTTAAAAACAGTCTGAAACATTTTTAACTCTTGCTTTTGTTATATTTTCTTAAACAGCAGTGATATTTTGGTTATACAATTGATGCTTGATATTAATGATGATTTGAAATACTGTCTTGATTTCATTCCGTTAAAGAAAAACACTGGGGAATTTTAGATGAAAATAATTGGTAAAAACCTTATATTATCATTTATAGGCATTTCCTTATTCTGAGCAGTTTCATTGCCTAGGAAAGAATGTTAACCTTGACACTGTCTCATTTAAAAACAGCCTTGATGAGGTGGGTCTTTTTTTATCAGTAGATGAGGAAATCGAAGCACAGAAAGGTTAAATTTCTTACCCAATCATGCAGGTAGCAAGTAGCAGAGCAGAGGATGTTCGTCTCTGGTTTGTGTGTTTCTTCATTATTAAGCATACTTCTTTCTTACAGTTATGGGAAAGATCTTAAGGAACATTAATCCTGTAAATGGCATCACGTGTTTATGGTATACATACCTCCCCTATCATCAGCTGACTATTTTGTTTGCCAATTTCCTATAGTGGATAACTTCTCAGATCTTTTTTTGGCCCTTCTTAAATTGCATACCCAGCATTGACCACTGTCTTTTCATGAATGAAAAAAGATGGATCGACATGAGATTATTATTTAGTTTCTTCTTTTTTTTTTTAATTTTTAAAATGTTTATTCATTTTTGAGAGACATAGGAGATGAAGCATGAGTGGGGGGAGGGGCAGTGAGGGAGGGAGACAGAATCCGAAGCAGGCTCCAGGCTGTGAGCTTTCAGCACAGAACCTGGCGTGGGGCTCGAGCACAGGAACCATGAGATCTTGACCTCAGCCGAAGCCGGGCGCTTAACCAACTGAGCCACCCAGACTCCCTTAGTTTTTTCTTTTTTATTTCCTATTAAAAAAAATTTTTTTTTAATGTTTATTTATTTTTGAGAGAGAGAGCGTGAGCAGTTGGGGGGCACAGAGAGAGAGGGAGCTGGTTCCAGGCTGTGAAGCTGGTTCCAGGCTGTGAGCTGTCAGCATAGATCCGGACCTGGGGCTTGAACTAATGAGCCCTGAGATCATGACCTGAGCCAAAGTCAACGCTTAAGTGACTGAGCCACCCAGGCACCCACTTTTTATTTCCTATTTAGAAAATAACTCAATTTTTCATCAAAAATCTTTCTATACTCATTAAGACAACATTGGTGTTCTTGTTTAATGTGTATGGTTGATAGATAAAATTTGATACTATTTACTTTTTATACTTTCTTACACTTTCACAAATTGCTAAAGTCTCTCCAACTGCTGTTTCTTCTTCATGGTATCATTAAGAAGAAGTTACATGTTTCTTCTGAACAGCCAGCAGTTTGGTATTGTAGGAGATACTTAGATATTTTGCAGGGCTTCAGCAAGTTGTTACAGTGAATGTCTTTAAGAGACAGTGCAGTAGGCAGAGCTCTGCAGTTGAGACACCTGTAGAGATCAGCACACCTGCCCTCAAGCAAAAGACAGTAATTAGTTGCTCATATTCCCTTGCAAACTTCTCCAGTTTTGTTGCACATGAAACACAAAGATCACAGCAAGGCTGTCATGAGCTCCGCACTGTTGGAGTTGTTTATGCCCATTCAATTTTTAATGTTCCTATAAGACATTTTGATGGGAACCCTGAGCCTAAAGGGATTTGCATGCTTGATCAAACCTGTGATGATTTAAATATAGAAATAAAGAGAAATCTTTGGATTACATTGACTGTTAACTTTTAGGACAACGTTAGTGGAAAACATTAACATGATACTTGAGGCAAAGTTGTTTTTGATCAACCTTCACAACTTTTCTGTTTCTTGACAGCAGGTATAGCTTCAGTAAATCTAAACAAGTTCTTTAATGCTTATAAATCCAAGTGCATGTGGATGTCTGGATGGCATGGTCTGAATATTTTAAAAGATGATTTTATACCAACCACTTTTATTGAAATTGAACTACTCTCAAGTCTCAATATTTTAGTCCTACCACATTGTCATGGGCAGTTTATATTATTAAAAAATGAGATGACAGGTGATTGAATCTTAGTAAAATAGAGTAGTGTATATGAATTGGATATATTGGGGCCAAGGAAATTTATTACTGAAAGCACTTGGAGGTCTTTTCATACCATTGTTTTATTATTTATTTATTTTATTTGATTATATCTTTTATTTTATTTTATTTTTAATTTTTAAATGCATATATATATATATATATATATATATATATATAGACAGAGAGAGAGAGAGAGAGAGAGGGAGAGAGGGATAAAAATTTAAAAAGCTAGCATTTTATCAGGTGACCTTTAAAGTAGCTTTTAAGTCTGGAAATCAATCCTTTGGTTATATTAGCATAAGTTATTAATATACAGCTTTACTAAAGATACATTACTAATTCTTAAATATATTTAGTTTGAAAAATACTATAATTTCTAATATTATAGCAGATTCTTTTCCCATGGATTCTGAGAAAAAAAATAACTGTAGCATCTTATCTTTTTAACATCGTATGATGGATGTACATGCTTCGTACATTGGTTCTGAGAAACAGATGGGCATCATGGAACTGTCCGATTAGGGTGAACTAAAGAAGGTGTTCTACAGCACTGGACCACCATTGACAGAATTGGAAACCTGAGTGCTAGTGCATTCGTTCAGTCGGTTGTGTGTCACATTTCACTTCATTACTACATGGAATCTTCCAGTGGGTTTCTCAGCATAGTGATTCATTAGTTCTTCAGCAAAAAATGGCATGCACGATATACTTGTCAAAAAGCTTAACCTCTAAATTGTATGTACATTTTTTGTATTTGCATGACTTTCTTAGCTAGAAGTAAGCCTCAGTGTGGCCGGAACTAGGGATGCCCCACTTGTGACCTCATGATTGTGTAACTAGCATAAACAAAGTACTCTTACATGTTATATGTGGGACATTTTGGCTAGCGCATACCTCGTTGACTTGCAGTAATTTCACAAAGTCATTGTTAAGAATTGGTCTGTCTATAGTGGCCTTCAGGATTCCTGATACCTTCATGTAAATGTTGCATAAGACCTTTGGCAGTCTGCTTCTTGCATAAATGCTCCATGTGCCCTGGGTTGGTATTTATCTATTTATCCCTTAGTGTCTAACTCAATGTGATCAGTTGGTGTTGGTTGGATTAGTGAACGATCGAAAATACTATGTAATGCATACGAATAGTCTATGGAACATACTATAGCAAAGAGTGGATCATAACACTGTTAGCAATAGAAATGATTTTTTTTCTCCTTTTTAATTTTTTTCTCAGTGTGTAATCCTAGGTCAATTTTTCTTTTTTCTTCTCTAGAATAATTACCTATGATTAAAAAAAAATTTTTTTTAATGTTTGTTTATTTTTTGAGAGAGAGACAGAACATGTGCAGGAGGGGGGCAGAGAAGAGAGAGGGAGACACAAAATCTGAAGCAGGCTCCTGGCTCTGAGCTGTCAGCACAAGGCCCGACGTTAACGGACTGAGCCACCCTGGCGCCCCAGTGCCTGTGATTTGATTTTAACTTTACCTTTTTACTATCCTTGCATCAGAAATATTCTGTGGGAAAAAAAAAAAAAAAGTTATATTTTTACCATGCTGAAGTTAAATTCTTCTTACTCTTAACTCACAATCTGGATCCATTTAGCTTATTTAGCTTTGTTTTCTACTGTTCTGTAACCCTTGTGTAGGACAGATTTTTCACCCTGTTTCAGGATAAGCCACACTTCCTTCGACCTCGTGCCTTGGCCTGAGCTCCAGTCTCATGAACTCCTGAATTACTTCTGTTTTTGACTCACCAGTTTAGAATTAAGTCATAGTGTCCCCACGTTTTGCAAAATGCGTGTCTCCATCTAGTTTGTAACTTCATTACTGTGATTTAAAATTTACAAAAACTTAATTCTTTTATTTCTGGCATATGGCAGAATGCTGGGTACTTTGTAGTCACTCAGTAAAACTGTATGTGCTAGTTAATCTCTAGCTTTACAATAGGAAAGTAAGCTTCCTCCCAAAGAAGGTGAGAAAGACCTGATAGAGACAGATAGGGACAAAAGGAGGAGGGACGTAAGACAGGAGGGAAGAGGGGAAGAAATGAAGGAAGGAAGCAGAGAAGGAAGCGAGGTCGGTGTAGCATATTTTGTGAAATAGGGAAAGAGCAGTGGTTTTGGATTTGAAAAGCTTCAGTTTAAATGTGATTCTGCCTACTCACTTTGTAATCTTGGATAAGTTTCATAATCTTTGGGATTAAATGATATTAATATCTACCTGGTAAGCTTGTTGTAAAGGTTGAATTGTAGAATATAAGTAAAGTGCTTATTAAAGCACATTCTCTGGTACATGATGCATCTTTAACGGATGTTAGCTAACTCTGTTACTTTGCAAGCGAGGAAAGTGAGGCTTAGAAAGCTGACCAAGGGTCATATAGCCAGTAAATTGTGGAGAGAGGATTGAAACCCACGTTTTTCTTACTCTGCAGCAGTATGTTTTTAATTGCTCCTCTGCCTTTTGGCTAAGATCGAATGTAAAGCAGTGTTTTCAACATTAGTGTACATCAGAATCCCCTGAAGTCTCCTCAAAATATGGATTGCTGAGCCCCAGTCTAGAGTTTCCTGTTCAGTAGGTCTGGGGTGGGACCTGAGAATTTGCCTTTCTTTCTTTCTTTCTTTCTTTCTTTCTTTCTTTCTTTCTTTCTTTCTTTCTTTTTTTTATTTTTTAACGTTTATTTATTATTGAGACACAGACACAGAGTATGAGCAGGGGAGGGGCAGAGAGAGAGGGAGACACAGAATCCAAAGCAGGCTCCAGGCTGTCAGCACAGAGCCCCATGCGGGGTTCGAACTCACAAACTGTGAGATCATGACCTGAGCCGAAGCCTGACGCTTAACCCACTGAGCCACCCAGGTGCCCCGAGAATTTGCATTTCTAACAAGTTCCCAGTTGCTGCTGTTCGTTCAGGGACCACGTTTTGAGACCCACTGCTGTACAGTTCTATTTCTCCATCCTAGCTGGACCTAAGAAATCACTTAGGGAGCTTCTAAATATTACTGACAAAATAGAATCTCTGGTTGTGGGGCCTAAACAGCAGCTTCTTAATTTCTGTTTTATTATTATTTTGTAAGCCCTCCGGGTGATTCTAACGTACAGCCAGAGTAAGAATCACGACCCTGCCTAAAGCTAGACTCTGCAATTTTCCATTAGAACTAGGTAGTAAGCAAAGCGCTGGCCTTGAACACCTCCTGGGTGCTCAGTGATGCAAGGCCACAAGTAGTGTGGTGTTTTGCCCTGTAATGTTTTAAAACAATTGCTCCTGCTTAGAATCTTTTATTATTTTACCTATTCTAATTATTGGTGTGTACTGTCTGCATTTTTCCATCCAGTTTCACCCTCAAATAATGTGCTCTGAATACCTTCATTAATCTCTAGGGTGGATTTTATGTTAACATTTGGCAGAAGCAACTATTTAGCAACAGTTGAAGCATAAAGTAGATAAAGGAATGTATCTAATTAAAAAAGTTTTTTTTTTAATGTTTATTTATTATTGAGAGACAGAGAGAGACAGAGCATGAGCATGGGAGGGGCAGAGAGAGGGGAAGACACAGAATCTAAAGCAGACTCCAGGCTCAGAGCTGTCAGGACAGAGCCAGACGCGGGGCTCGAGCTCACAAACTAACTCACAAACTTAACTGACTGACCCACCCAGGCGCCCCAGGAATGTATCTAATTTTTTTTTAAAAAACAATCAGTTTAGCAACTTATTGCACTTTTAGAATTCTGATGATGAGTTTGTTCTTTTGTCTGAGAAGCTGTTGGACATCTTATGTTTTTATGTTAGGGCACCAGATATTGGTTAGGGCAGATGGTGATAGGAGTACATATGTAAAAATGCGGTAGAAACATTGGTAAAAAGACTCATTTCTTCTGTTATATGATTCAGTCAATAAATATATACAAACCAAGCCATGAAATCACTTACTGGATAAGAGTGGGCAAAATACCACATAATTTCATTAACCTTTAAGCAATGAAATTATAAATCCCTATGCAAATGATTAAGGTTATCATTGCCTATCACCCCCTTTTGATACCTACAGACTGTTAATTCTTCTCTGTCCTGCTGAGTCTTATTAAAACTTCTGATTGATGTACTTTTATTAAAAGGTTTAGAATTTACCAATTTAAAACACTTGCTTCACACTATCACCTCTAATTTAACTAGGCCATCAAACACAGTATTTTGCAAAGCGGAAAAAGTCAATAGCTGTTTCTTTAAAAAAAATAATAAATTGAAATGAATTTTAAACTCTGCTTGGAGGTGAGCAACTGCTATATACTACTAGGTCTTTTGATAGTTGATTTGTTCCTTTAGTATGCAAATTTTAGGTTTACAAAGATCTACTGCTTTTATTTAAGAAATATGCCTGGAGGCTAGATTGGTAAGCTTTAGGGAGATATCTAGTTTGGTGTGAAATAAATAGTTGTTAAAGGATCACATGAATTGGGTCCCAGAAGATAAAGAGTAGAGCTGAGACAGATTGAGAAAAACGGACTATATTTCATTTCATTTGGCTAAAAATACCACTAAATTAAAAATGAAGACAATGAATGATGGCAACACAAAGAAAATTAATGCGAATAAGCCATTTTGGTGCGGGGGGGGGGTTAGATTTTGTGAAAAGTTCTGACTAGTGAGAAGTTTAAAGGAAAGGGCTTACTGTATCCCTGACCAAAGAAGTATACTTATCCATTTGGAAGGCTCTTGCGAGCTTTAGAGTTTTGGGAAAGAAGACTCTTGACCTCTTGGCCAAGGAGGAAGGGGTGGGTTACTTTCCTGGCCTGTCTGCAGCATCACTTATGGTCAGTGAGATGACAGATGTCATAGAACATCCTCACATTCAAAAGGAAAGGACTCAAGATTGCTATTTTAGGTTGGAGTCTATAGGTAATCTGGTTCGCAAGAGTAAAGCAAATGATGTAATCATAGACTTCTAGCTTTGGGGAAGCGTTTATCACCGAACTTTTGCATCTTTGATTTTCAAATGGATTAAAAACAGAAAAAAAAATTATGAGATATATTTCTACCTTGATAGCTTCTATAATTCTCTTTACCTATTTTTTTTTTTTTTAAGTGCTTCTGTCTGCCTTTTTGGATGTTTTTATGCACCCTGGCTCTCAGAGATAGAATATTCCAACAGTATCATCTAACAAATAAAGTGCCTGCTGTATGTGCATGTTTGTTTTGTGTCTCTGGTGGTGGACACTGAGGGATGGAGAACAGGGATGATGATGATGTGTGAAGATGGAATGTTGAAGCTTTCTTTGAGGCTGGAAGTCCTCAACCTTTTTACCATCAAGGACCCCCTCTATGCAGGTTTGTATGTATGAATAAGTAGATTTCCATACCTTTTCCTGTTCAGCATTATTTTTGTTAGTTTTTATTTTTGGACTTTAAGATTATTTTAAAGTTTATTCATTTATTTTGTGTGTGTGTGTGTGTGTGTGTGAGAGAGAGAGAGAGAGAGAGAGAGAGAGAGAGAGAGAGAGAGAGAATATATAGCACATGCATACGTGCATGAGCAGCGGAGGGGCAGAGAGAGGGAGAGAGAGAATCCCAGGCAGGCTCCACACTGTCAACACAGAGCCTGACTTGGTGCTTAAACTCTTGAACTGTGAAATCATGATCTGAGCCGAAATCAAGAGTTGGCTGGTTAACCAAGCTGAGCCACCCCAGCATCCTGGACTTTAAGATTATTTTACAAACTTTTGAATAGTCATTATGTTCACTCTATGCAAATCCAAAAAGTGACAAAAGCTATGAAATCTCTCTTATGCCCTGGTCCCTTAATACATTCTTTATACACATGTAATCAGTGTGTGTGTGTGTGTCTTTCTAGAGATGTATACATACATAATCAATATATTTATTTTTGTTCATGTATTGGTTTATATATTTACCTTATGAACATTGTATTTTGGAAGTTTTTTTTTTTTTTTTTAAATGCCAAACTGCACTTAACAGTATAGGTTTCATAGCCTTATTCTGGTATGACTTATTTCTATTAGCTTTTAATAACACTGAAATTAGTTTCAGATCTGCCCCTCACTCCACCCCCTTGCACTTTGTGAAGCAGAATTCCACGTGAATCTTGGGGAGGTTCCATGCTTATGTGTCAAATTCTGCCTTTCTTCGGTAGCCTCAGTGGGCATGCAGTGTTTCTGAAGCCCTTGCAGTTATCACGTCCACACAGTAATGCTTTCTTGTTCTTGAGGAATTCTCATTTGCACATGCTGGGTTCAGAACAGATTCTTTTGTGTCTTCTTTCCTTACTTCATTCTTGTACTCTCCTCCACTCACCTCGTTTTACTTCTGAATTTCCATTTTTCTGTGAGCTTTTATATTTGTACTCATTTGATTTTATTTAATTTGACTTCTTTTTTTCTGATCTTAGTTGAGTGTGTAAGTTTAAGAGTGCTGGGAACCATCTGAGACTGTTTTGTTCCTTTAAATTTTACTTCTATTGAGTCTGTAAAGGGTACTGATTGAGAGCATGGGATCTGGAGCCAGATTGCCTGGTTTGAGGCCTAAGAACATGACCTTGGGCAAGTTACTTAACTTCTTTCTGCTTTATGTTTCTTACACTGTTCAGTGGGGTGTAACAATATTATCTACTTTAGAGATGCAGTGATTAAATTATATAACAATTGCATAGTGCATATCAAGTATTAGCTATTTGTATTTTTATGATATAGCTGTGATTATATTTGGTTTTTATAGGATGTGACTTAGCGTTTTTAAGCTTATAATTTTAATATATTTGTATATATTTTAAGGAACCATATAAATCTTCATTCCAGAATGTAGCCTTCTTATTTATTTACTTTATGTTTTTTTAAATTTTATTTTATTTTAGAGAGAGAGAGAGAAAGAGAGAGTAAGCAGGGGAGGGAGACAGAGGGAGAGGGGGTGGGGGGGAGGGAGAGAGAGAGAGAGAGAGAGGGAGAGGGAGAGGGAGAGGGAGAGGGAGAGGGAGAGGGAGAGTCTCATGCAGGCTCTAGCCTCAGTGCAGAGACCAACACAGGGCTCAATCCTACGACCCTGAGATTGTGACCCTAGCAGAATCCAAGAGTCGGATGCTCAACTGACTGAGCCTCCCACGTACCCCTAACCTTCTTTTCTAAACTGTTAAAATGAATCTATAAGCTATCCGGATAAAATAGTAAGTTCTGAATGTGAGGGTAACTTGAATATATACACACACACACACACACACACATATATATATATGTGTGTGTGTGTGTGTATATATATATATATATAAATCAATTCTCTTTCCTTCCCTTGTTGGTTGGTTGAGCCTAGTGTGTATATTTTTTTTCATGGTGTTCTTTTTGTGTATGTAGAGCAGCAGTCAATAGAATTACAATGCAATAATTTAAAATTTTCTAGTGGCCACATTAAACAAGTAAAAAAAAATAAGTTTAATTAATTTTGTTAATATATTTTATTTAACCCTATATATCTAAGTTACTATCATTTCAACATGTAAGTAATATAAAATTATTGAGATATTTTACATTCTTATTTTTGCCCCCAAGCCTTTGAAATCTACTGTGTATATTCCACTTACAGCACATTTCAATTCAGACTAGCCACATTTCAAGTGTCTAATAGGCACATGTGGCTAGTGGTTACAGTATTAGGACAGTTGTAGTGTATAAACTACTTTCAAATTTGTCCTTTTAGTTTAGGGAGGGTTTTATGATATTTTGCAACAATTGATAAAGGTAGATGCATCTAATAGGCAGATAGAAATGGTAGGTTTGCAGTGTGAAGAAAGCTATGGGAGGGGTTGGATTTGGGAGGGATCAATGAATAGATAGATGGTAATTGAAATCTCAAAGTCAAGGACAGAATGAAACCATAATATCCCTGAGGATAAAGCCTCAGGGGATTCCTAGAAAAAGAGCCAAGTGAAAATAGGGAACACTCACAGGCTAGAGAAGAGCTGCTAGGTGGTCGCACCCTGGAAACCAGTGGAAGGGAATTTCAAGGAGGCATGGTGGGTAGGCCTGACAAGTGCCAAAGTCTAGCAGAATGAGGAATGAAAGTAGGCAATTATTAGCATACCTTGGCAATGGCTGTTTCAGTAGAGTGATAGCTCAGGAAGCTATGTGGTAGTTTGAGCATTGATGGAAGTTCTGGTGAAGGTAATGAGTCTATATTCTTTTTTATGGAGCTTGTCAGGCTAGTTGGTAGTGTTGAAAGAAGTGTGCTATTTATGAATGAGAAGGAGCCAGTGGAGAGAAAAAGATTGGAAGTGGAGGAAAAGGAGAAGAATGGTGGAGCACAGTTTTTAGAAAAGGTGCGAATGAATAGGGTTCGGTGCATAGGCAGAGGGGTTAGTAATGGCACAGAAGAAGGTGAATTACAAAATAGGAGAGAAAGCATTCTGAGATGGGAATTTGTATGAATTTGTATATGATAGAGTGGATTCCTAGTTGTAGGCAATAGCTCATTTAAGTTGCAGCCAGCCAGCTAGTTTAAGCAAAAAGGGATATGTTACACACTGCTTAATTCCCCAAAGTGCCAAGGAACTAACCTTGACTGTTAATAAGCTAGGAACAGCACAAGCCAAGGGAAGCATCCAGTTACAGTATTTTAGTAGAAGATCCACCATCACTTGCTACTAGGAACCTGTGATATTAGGGGTCACTTAATAGAGTATCTGGCTGATTTTCTCAGAAGAACAACATGCCTTCACTACAAGATTTGATCTCTTTGGAGGTGGTCACCACCTTGACTTGCTCACTTCTGTTTTCTAAGTCTTGTATGGATTTTTCTGATTGTTTGGATCTGGGTCCCCATAGAAGGCATGATGCAAATGAATCTGGGAAATGGAGTTTTTAGCTTTGGACGTCCTATAGTAGAGGAATCTAGAGAGCAAGCTAGAGATGGAGTGCACCCTGGGTGCTTCTGGCTCTGATCTGTCATGAATTAGAGTCAAGATTCACTCAGGGCACCAGTCATCTGAAGGTTTGAGCATCGTGGATGGTCCACCTACAAGATGGCTCACATGTAAGCCTTTGTTGGTTGATTCTGGCTCTTTGGCAAGAGGCCATGTAGACTGTTCCATAGAGCTGTTTGCCCTCATGATGTGGCAACTTGCCTCACCCAGAGTGAGTGATCCAAGAGAGCAAGGAGCTAGCTGTAGTATCTTTTAGGACCTAGCCTCAGAAGTCAGATAACATCATTTCCAGGGCATTCTGTTTTTCATTCAAACCAACCCTCATGCAATGAGAAGGAACTACATGAAGGCATGAATTTCATGAGGTGAGGATTTGGGGCTCTCTTGGAGGTTGGCTACCATGCCTCCCCACATTCCCCATTGCCCATCTTCCTTTAACAGTAGAAATTGATCAAATTTATCTGTAGAAGAGAAAAACAATTGAAAAAAAATAGAAGGGAACTTGCCAAGAATTTGGATAGAATGTGGTTTTGTGTTGGATCTTAAGGGTACCAAGTGCACAGTAGCTGCCAGTTTTTTAAAAGATTCAGAAATGCTGTTCAGTTACTTGTTCTCAGGCTTCTCCTCTAAAGGCAGACAGTGTATCATAAAATTATAAGTCAGTCTAGGTGTGTGTATTTTGATGTTTGAAGATAATGAGGTTGTGATATACTGTCTTCCAGAATAGCTCTCCCTCTCCTGTCCTCCTCTCTGAAATGAAGAGGTTTGACTCGCTGTCCCTGTGGTCCTTTCTCAGCCTCCATTTCCTAAGACCCTGACTAACTTTGAGAACTGGAGTGGACATCTGTGACGTACTGGATAGATATAGGCCATTCTCCAATGCCTTGGTCACATCATCTTATTTCTTTCATATCATGTATTACAAACTGAAATGATATTGCTGATGTACATGTCTCCTTGCATCCTTCCTTCTCTTCCCAGAATCAAGGTCTAGCAGGGCAAGTTTTGTCTTGTTCACTGCTGAATTCCCAGCAACCAGTGCAGTGCCTAGTAGATGCTCAAGGGGTGAATGTCTAAATAAGAAAATGATTTTTCGAGGAAATGTATTACAAGATCATTATTTGTAATAGCCCACCTCAAAAGTTTTGTTTTGTGTTCTCCTTCTACTTGATTTACGTCTTCTGAGCCTTTCTCTTATCTTTTTTGTCCTTTTTTTTTTTTTTTTTTTTTTTTCCTTTTTTGGTGACACTCCAGCTCAGGATTCTTTCTGTGGCTGTGAATGTTTTTGTCTTGTTCAGAGTTGGTGGCTGGAAGGGTTTCCATACTGATTTCTTTCTGAAATAGGTTATTTGGACTTCGTGAGTACTATTTAATTAAGATAATTCTTTTTAGAGATGCTTTTGGTGATCCTGTGACTTTATGCTATGTATACTGTTTGGGGGACATATTTCTCATTGCTTTGCTAGCTCTTCCCTTTTATTTGCCATACAGATCCTTTTTGGATGAATTACTATGTTAGTTTTGACCCTGTCAGTATTGATGGACCTAAGGATTCTGACTTTAATGTATACAGCATAGGAAAGTCACAATATCCACCCTTGGGTGTATTGTAAGATCTTACTCTCTTCACTGTGCATGGCTTGCAGAGAATACAGAGCTGTGTAAGTTAAGTAACAGCTCACACCTGATATAAAGCTCTCCCAGAAAGTAGTGTACTTACGGTATTTACCCAGATACAGAAGTGTCTGTGTACCTCCATTGTTTCCCTGGAGTGAAAACCCCAGACCTGGACTGATTATCCATATGCATTCCAACCTGTCTCTGAGATCTTAGACTATCCTCAGCAGAGGTTCTTGACAGCTTTTTGGATTATGGAGCTTTTTACAAATCTGACAAACTATTGACCTTCTCTCCAGAGAGGTATCCATTTACATAAACCCACACATTTTACATTTATCATTTAGAAGTGTATAGACTCCTAAAGTTCATCCATGTACCAAGGTTAAGGACCTCTAATCTGAATTCTTCTTCTTAGTTTTGAGTTATAACTGATTTGGGAAAACTTGGAATGATTGAAAAGAAAAGCTCTTAGTAGTTAAAACTCAAAACATTTCTGTCCTTGGAGACTCTTCTTCCATCTTGGAATATTCAAGAATCAGAATACTGGATCATCCAAGCAAACTGTTGTCCAGATAAGGATTCAGAATTTAGGCTGGGCTTATTTTGAAGATAATATCTTAATTACGTCCTTTGATCTCACAGGTACCTCTGATTAGATTGGATATGTGTAAAGAGGGAAATCACTGTTTCTGGATCATCAGGTGAGCAAATGGGACTTCATTTTAATTTGTCCACTGAGTCAGTCCTCTGTCAGTATGTGGGTATTTCCTATCATCTGTTCTTTCTTTATTGCAGTGTGGGTCAGTGAGATGATAAATATTTCTGAAGTTTTACCAGATTACTTCCTCTGCTGCTTGAAGTCAGATTTCTTTATTTTAATTTTATCTCATTATTATTGCATATACTCACACTTCTGTAGCAGATAAAAATTCTCTGCTCTTCTTTTTATGTATATACTTTGGAGAGTTGTGGACAGCTCTCATATTGTTCCTTGGTTGTCAGCCAAGTTATACACATTTAACTCCTTTAATCTTTCTTTGTAATTCAGTCGGCTTGGCTGCTTTTTCTAGATTTTCCCCCATTTCATCTGCATCATTAATAAACAGAAAAAACATGTTATCGCCTGGCTTCTACATACTTTCATTCTTTTTCCTTCCTGGTTTTGCGTCAGATTCCTCATTGAACTAAAGCCAGCCAGACATCATTTCTCTGGGCCACTTTGGCAAAACATGAATGCCTTGCCTACAACTATCAGTGTCCCAGGCAGTAATAGCATCACCGGTACGCACAAGAGGAGAGAAAGGGAATGTAAGGAGAACACTGAAGAGTGAAATGATACATTTTTCGATTCTGTGGCAGACCAGCCCATGCCACCCAGGGTAAATCTTGGTACCTGAAACCTTTCCCACAGGGTTTGTCCTCCCAAAGTGTGGTGCACAGCACCAATTTGAATAATAAGAGAAGCCTGGGCTGTGTATTGTTTGTGAAGTTTGGCCACTGTTCTCTCTCGGTTTCTTTTCCACACTCTCCCACTCCCACCCCTTTTCCCAACACCGATCGTGACTTGCTGTCAGAATCTGTGGCCATGAGCAAAACTGGGCGGGGGATCATTTTGTGGGAAATTAGATAGGTTCAGGTGGTAATGCCTCATGCTTCTGTGTGTCACATCTGAGGCAAGTGCTTTAGTTCTCGCTGTTTCTGTAACAGTCGTTGGTCTTCTTGTAACACCTGGTTCAGTGGAGATGTACAGGAGGAAGGGACAAGTGGACCTTTGGTGCTGTTCATCAATGCTGTATTAGTTTCACAACTTTGTTCCTGTCCTGATTGGCAGGGAGAAGCATACTGCTTCTAGATGATGCTGAGCTTAGTGTAAAATATGCCAGCATGGGATCTGGGCTTGTCACAGTTCATTTTTTCTTTTCATTTGGTTTGTAGAAAATGGACTTCTACCTCTACTTATCTTGTACATTAGAGAGAAAAGGGTCATACCTCTAGCTGATGGCTTATTGGTGTTTTTACTCACCAGATTCAGGTAGTGTATTTAGTTGAAGCTTGCGACAGCACACGCTCGGCTTTCTCGTTTGTGTTAGCTTTGCTCCTAGTACAGAATTGAATAGGATAGAAGAGACGGTTTTCCTGTTTGTCTCTGTGGCAACTTTCTAGATGATTTGTGGTTTAATCCTTTAAACATTTTTGATCATTTATCACCTCTTTTCTTGTAAACGCATAAAATATTCAGATACTACTGTTACAATCTTTTAATCAGGTTATTTTATTTTGAGGAAATCAAGGTCAGAATAACAGCTGACACAGTTGCCTCTGAATAGTGACCTAAAAATTGCGACACTTCTGTTAGTTTTCTGTCTGACTTTATGGCCTTCGTTCATCTATCAGATTTTAGATAAGATCATGTGATTGTGAGTCACATATTTCTTGATCTCTGGCTTCTTGAATAGGTAAGCATGTAACCTGGACCCCTTTAGGTCTGATTCTTTAAAAAATGTTAATCTCTCATGTGCCTTTAAACTGCCGACAGCGTTGTACCCAAGTTAATTTCTTTACGCAATTGGTAGATTCTTCAGCGTAACTTTTGTTTCTTGAGTCTTTTCAAGACCTGTCAAAGAAAACAAAATGCTAACCTGACTTTAAGGGGCAAAAAAAATCCTCCCTCCTCCCGGCCCCATACTATATTATTCTTTGTTCTCTATGTGCATCAAAGTGACAATCCCACACTGTCTCAATTGAGGGAGTCTAGCACAAAATAAAAAACAGCCTGGCACTGTTCTAGGCTGGCAGCCAAAATGTTTTGTGTAGCTTGGTTCTGGCAGTGGTTTTCATAAGGCAGAGGGTCTACCCTCCCAGCGCCACTGAAGGAAGGCAAGCAGGCTTAGTCTCTCCTGCTTCTCCCATTTCTTTTCCTTCATTTTCCTCTTCCTTCATGTAGAGCACCATAGGAGAACAACAAAGCAACTTTTTCTTAAATAGAAACACCGTTCTCCTCACAACTTCCCTGTTTACTAAATGGCATTGTTCCTTAGGGAAGCTTGTGTTAAATCTCCCTTTTCCAGCTCTTAGAGATTTCCTTCACAGTTGGCATTTTTGCCACGCTTTTCAGAAAACCCTTCTGAATATTGCTAACTTTGGTCCTGTTGACATGGTATTTTTGATTGATTGGAATCCTGTCTTCCTTCGCAGCTTCTTATTTGAATGGAAACTCCTGAAGATAACTTGGTGGTTTTAAATGGATTTTTATGCCAAGATAGCTCTTGTTGAAACCCAAAAGTCTGCCATTGTTTTCTATTTTTGTCTAAAACTCAGGGTCAGCTTTTAGCATTTGTGAATTGAATACTCATTTTTAGAATGTCTGATAAGTTTAGGTAAGCAAGTTAACTTCCATTAAATATAAAGATGTGCATTAAAAATTTTTTCCTTTGAAATGAAAATGCAAGGTTAAGCAGAATGCTTTTAGGTTTCCCAGTTCTTTCTAAATTTTAGCTAGGGACCTATTATTACAAGGAGTGTGAACAGGTAGCATTATGATTTTTAAGTGATGATTTGAGCAGGAGACTAGGTTTTCACTATGAGCAAGCGTTCTATGAAATTTCGTAGAATGTTCCTCAAAATGCAAATGTGTTTTCTGTTGTATTAAGCAAAAACAAATGACTGACTTTCAGGTGCTCTATTTTAAAAATTAGTGTTTTGCAATCAAGATAAGAATAGTTAAGTAGGCAGAATATGTTTTCTAAAGAGGAGATTGATATTATTGTGACTGATTTTTATTTTAAAAACTTGTCAATGATTTTTGGCAATAAGAAAATTACTTTGGGAGGAAAAATTCATGAATTTTTGTTAATGGTATAATAAATGTGACCAAAAAGAAAGTAAATATGGTTCCTGTTAGAATTATTAATGTGAAACATTTTTATATACCACATATACTGGGAAATAGACCTGTTATGCATACATTAAGATAAACTTGTACAATCTAAGCGTTGTTTTTTTTTTCCCTAGAGATTTATTTTTAATTTAGAAAATGCTTTAAAATCATTGAAAGGATTTGTAAAACAGGTATATGAGAAGTATGCATTAAATAAACTCACCTGTTATTTTCTCTCAATCTCAAGACAGGTTCAGCAACATATTGGCTCATTAATTTCACAAAACAAACAAGTACCCACATTGCTTTATATGTATAATGCACATGTTAATAAATGCTACAATTCTCCATTCCCCCCAATGCTGTTTTTTTGACTTGTATTTAAGTGCCCTTTTCTGTAGAGTAGCTAAAATGAATCTGGGTGAGATGCCTGTTAAGTTATATCAATTAAATCTTTAGGTCAACATTTTACGTTTTAGACGTATGACATTTTTTAGAAGGAAAGCCAGTGAAACTTTCTTTTTCTTGGTCCTGTTAAGTGCGTGACTGTCTGTCTGGAGTCCTCTGTGCCCAGGCGTGGTGGTATAGACCAAAAGCTTATTCTCTATGTTCACCTGTATGTTTATTGCATATTAAATACTATGCATTCACTTTAAATACATTTTCTCCAGTGCTATAATTTTGATTTGCAATTAAGCCCTTTGTCTTTTCTGTGGTAGGAACATATCTTTCAGTGACTTAGGAATTGCAACACGAATTGTTGTATTTATTTGTTTATTCTAACTATACACAGGGGCATAGTACAATATATTTAAGACCCCGTACTGTTTGAGTGTTTGAGCAGGGTTTTTTTTTTTTTTTTGTAAATACTATTGAGTTTTTCCTTTTTGTAGGTAATAAATTCTACAGTTTTGTTTAATGCAGAACATATATCAAAGCTGTATCTTTATGGTTTGACATTATATGGTTTGTAGGAATTACTGTTTAGTAACTTAATCATATTTGTAGCAACCTGGAAAAAGAGCTTTATTGAGGGATGTCAGCAAAGTTGGATAAATACTAAACTCATTATTTTAACCAGGATTTTATGTTATTGTATTAGATACCATGTTTATAATTATGGGTAGTGTTTTGTTTGAGTATCACTTCAGGTTTTAAACGTTACTCCAGGGTAGGTGGCTTGAATATTTTGTTTGCTGTCAAATATTGGTAACCTATAATAACAGATGTGGATTTCTGAATTTATGTGGTCAAAGATATTAGTAATCTTCCCGTACACGTATGGTACAGACTTCAGTGTTAAATTTTGTTAGAGAGTATTACAAGAACGCGTGTGTGTTAATTCGGTTGTTTGGTTCTCCCTCTAATTTTTGATACATTTTAATTCCCCCTGCCTGACATATTATCATTCTGTAGAATACTGTCACAAGTATTTCATATGTTTTCCGTGGCATCTCACACTGCTCACTTTTTATCCATAGTACCATATGAGTTCCCCCTTTCAGGTTTGCGCTGCATATTTTAAGCTGCTGATAGTGTAAGTACATTGCAAGGTAAAGTGACATTTAGCTTTTTGAGCTAGTCTCATTTTTAGCATGAAAGCAGGGTGGTTCCCCCCCCCCCCCCCATCTTCTCGTATTTCCCATTAAAACAAAGAAATTCAACAAAAAAGCAAACAAAGAAATTCAGAGAGTTGGCTACAGCAGCAATTGAAATGCATCAAAAAGTGGCTACTACAATACAGTTTTATTAATGAATGATCTACATTGGTTCCAGCTGTGTCCATGTGATTAGGCCTTCACCAGGCAGCCATGGGTATTTCCCTATTGCTTTTATTTGATTTCCAAGAATGTGTCATCTGTTACATCAGCCCCTGCCAATATGCCCCCTGTAAAAGTGTTTTGTTTTCTTTTTCCTTCCAAATTTCTGAAGCATAAGTTGAATACCCACACATATCCCTGCCGAAATATTGTTTCTAGTGAATAGTGGCCTACGTTTCTATGCCTGGTGTTGCATACCAAAATTCCAGAATATAAATTAAAGTAAATGTTTATTAAGTTTATCAGTAAATGCTCAGAAGTGTGGTTGCCTGGTAATGCTAAAGATAGACTATTTTCGCCTTTACGTTTCCATCTTAATATTTTATTACAGTGGTATAATGTGTTATAGAGGTGGACAAGCTTGCAGATTGAAATGGGGATCGTCCAGATTGTTCCCTTCCCTGGACCATATGGTATAGTTCTAAAAGCCTTTTGTACGCTGTCTGTTCAGTTTATTGTAAACTCAATCTTTAGTGCACCTAAAAAGATAACCAAATAAAAATGGGCCTCAGAAAAAGGACTTGATATCATGTAAGGGCCTAGAAATACTTGTTTTAAAGGAGATAACTGCAGATGAAATTGAAGTTGAGATGATATAAACAAAGGAGACTTGTCATTCTCTGAATATGCTTTTGAGTTCATATGGATTGACCAGGATTGCCTTTGAATGCTGGTTTTAAAATGAAGGAATTTATGTTCTCTGACTATACTTATTATCCTTATTTATTTTATTCTTGCAGTCTCATGAAGAAGAGAATATAGTTTTTATCTGTTTTACAGAGGAAGAAGCTTCTACCTAGGAACAGTGCCAAAAATATATATAAGCCCCAGGTTTTATGAATATATAGGGTTTTTTTTTTTTTTAAATTGATTTCAGTGAGAATTTAGGGCTAGAACTTTCAATTATTTCACCCTTTAACTGTTACCCCTACTCAGATTATTGAAAACTTTCTAATTCCTTTCCCCCACCCCCAACTTGACCTATTATGGTTCCATAATTCTATTTTAGGAAAATGGGATAAGAGATTGCTTATCCCATATGCTAAGACTCTTTAAAAGCTGGGAATGAGATGATTTCTCCTGACTCTCACTCCCCTTCCCTCTAAAGTAAGCTACTGTTAGAGAGGAGCATTAGACATTATCCATTGCTTTTTGGCACAAGAGATTTGAAGCTGAAATTCTACCAAATGAGGGGAAAAAAAAAAAGGAGAGCCTGTGAAGAGCACGATTCTTTACTCTATCATTACCCTGAACCACTGAAAGGGTAACTGAGAGGAACTCAAATGTTATTGGAATGTGTAATTTTCCTTTGAATGGCCACAGTGAAATATATTTGAACAAAAAAGGCAGAAAAAGTATATGTGGCTTATGGAGTGATGGTGATTGAAATGAATGAATCTTTCCAGCACTCTAAGATAGAAACTATTCCAAGAATGGTACACATTCAAAATGTGTCCAACAGAAACTTATACAGACTATTACCTTAAGGAGCTTACTAGAGAGAAGTGGAATAGCATAATAATTTAATAATGGTAGTGGTAAATTGGACCCCAAATATATTTGGGATATATATTTTTTTAAGTTTGAAAAATTTTTAAAAACAGAGAAACTGATTTCGATTTGCAGAGGAAGTCTTTCCTATTAAAAAAAATACTGTTATCTTGTGGTCTTTCATTTATTCAGAAGCTGCTTTCTAAAGTGCTCGCACAATTGAAAACATAGTTTAAACTGTGAAATAAACTAGGTTCCTTGTTCCTTCTCTCTTTTCATTCTCCTTCCTTACTCCGTTCCTAATCTTTGGCTATTTGATTCTATGTGTATATTGCATTTGTGAATGATGTATATACCACACCATAAAAAATGTCACTTTATAGATTTGAGGATCAGTTAAGAAGGGAAATAAAAATCTTGTAATGACTATGCAACAAATAGATTTCTGTGGAAGAATTAGAACATGCTTATTTACATAATCCACATTACTGAAAATTGTAGGACAATTGTAGAAATGTAAATTCAAAATTGTTTTTATTTCTTCTAGCTGGGAAGAACTAGATCATAGCATAAACTGAGGAAGGGGGAGCCATAGATAGTTTAACTCAAATCCTTCCTCTTTGCTGCAGCTTCCTTTTTAATGGTAAAAATGCCTCTGGCTCCAGAGAGTAGAAAATCTTACTGACTCTGACTGAAATGAGGAAGGGTTTTATTTGTCTCATAAGAAGTCTGGAGGCAGTTAATTCACAGATAGCTGATGCCATCAGGGACCCAGGTAGCATCTCGTTTTCCCACATCCTTAGCACGTAACTTGCCTTTTATTACACAAATGACTTTTGTTCCTCCAGAAATTGTGCTTACCTTCAAGCAGGAAGAAAAGTGAAGGATTCTCAGAAGCGCTTTCCTCATGGGGAGCCGCCTCTTTTTTTTTTTTAAGAAAGGGATGTCTAAGAAAAAAGAAAGAAAGAAAGGGATGTCTGCTCATGGGGGACATCTCCTTGGCCAAAAGTCTGTCACATAAGTACTTCTAGAATGAGATCAAAAGTTTTTAGCCATCTTGTTTCTATTTTGGAGGAAGACAGGGAAAAGGAGAATGGGAATGAAGGTTGAGTGAGCTCTCCGAGTTCTCTGCCATAATTCTCAATTCTTTTGTATGATGAGTTGCTTGGACCTTTGAACTTTCTGGGTACTTGGTGTATATAGTAACTTGTTGGTTCCCTTTTGACATAAGTACATATGTTTTGGTTTTGTAATGTTATTTCTGTGTCTGACAACAGGAACTGTAACTGGGTCACCTTGGTGTCTTTACACTTACCACAGTGCCTAGATGTGGGTCTTCACTCAACACTTGTTGAATGAATGGATGGATGAGTATTAGGAAATATATTATATTTGTAATATTATTGGTGTAAATCATTTATGCCTATAAGGGATATAGTGATAGTTTTAATTTGTGAGGGGTTGTGGACTACATTTTATTGATTTGTCTGTTACTGCTGGGAAAATCAAAGTTGCAAAGTTGTTTTGAGTGGAAGGTACTTAGTTACAAAGGTTATAGGAGAATCCTCAAAATGACTTAGTACCAATGCTTTTGCTGGAGTACATTATTCCATGAGTAAATAAAAATATAATTTCCTTTTAACCCTTTGCATAGACTATTGTTTAAACAAGGATATCTTGCATTTGTCATATATTAAGATCTCAGATTTTGAATAAGTAAGCGATTTGAACTTATCAATATGGTAGGAAATTTGGTAACTTATATTATTGATGTTGATTTACAGGAAGGAGTTGTTACAGCCTTGGTAGCCTCATGGCAAAGAGCCTACTGTGTCACATTTTATCCTAGGTGGCATTTTAATTAATGGTTTTAATTCTTAGAGTGACAGCTTCATATTTTTTTAATCCACATACAAATAGTAATGTACAATTGAAGAATATGTCTAAAAGAAACACTAAGAAGTCATCTTTACATCTGCTTGCTTTGCTTAATCTGTCTTGGAGGAAAGCAGGCTACCTCTTCATTCAAAATCTGCAGAAGAAATGGCTGAGTGTAACTTGATAGGGTGAATCAGTGCCTCACAACTTGTCCAATGTCTAACTGAAATTCCTTTTGTTGTATTTCCGTTCTGTTTCTGTTATTTTGGCCTCAGAGGACAAAGAAATCAACTATCCACTGTCTCCCATGCAGCATTCCCTATATAGCACCATTTTAATAAATTCCTCCCTTTTCATTCATCATGGCAGGGTTGTTGGTACCTTAATTACTAAAACAACCTGTGCATGGATAGAACTTATCTCAAAGCAGGGAATGTATTCAAGTATCTGGAACTTAAATTTTCTATCTGAGCAGTTTATAGTCACTGAAAATAAAGGAAGCCCTTTTAACATTCAGAAGCAGTTCTGGAGAGAGTTCCTACATAATCACAATTTAGGCAAGATAGTTTCCTAGATTTGGACTCAGAATTGGGTATTGATTGTCTGTTTTGGCCTTTAAGCTGCTCTTTTGGTCCTACTTTTGGGGCCAACGCTTCGTGCTTAAAAAAGCGTGTTCAGCCCTTTTTCACCTTTATATTCTCAGTGATCACTATAGTATCTGGCACTTAACAGGACCTAAAACTTTGTTAAATGAATTGTTTTAGTATCCCTTGGTAATGCTTCCTAATACAGGTACCTTTAGGCTTTACATTTCCCCATTCCTCTTTATTTTTCTGCCTAATGAGCACCCATAGTTAATTTTGTGTTGTCTTTATCTTCTTATTCAATAATATCTGCTATGGTTCATAACTTACTTGAATAGTTAAATACAGTGGTAATGCCTGGACAATTCAGTTTATGATGCTGCTCTAATTTTTATCTAGAAATCTCTTTTTTCCCTTTCTCATAAAGTGAGAAATTATTGTAGCCTATGGAGGAGAATTCAAGAGTGTGTTAGTTGAGTGCCTATTGTGTGTAAGGCACTTTGCTGGATAATGAATAGATATAAACATAAGTTGTGCATAGACTTTGCTGCCAAGGAATTGAAATCTGGTTGACCAGACACATATATACTGTGTAACTGTTGCACAGGTGGGATTGTGGTAACTGCTCTAATTGGGGTATAAGCCAAGTTTGGTGGTACCACAGAGGAAGGAGTAATTGCTTCTGACTGGCTGAATATAGGTGAGCAATTGACTTAAGCTTTTGCAGATGAGATGGAATTTGAATGGAGTCTTGAACCATGTGTAGGAATTTGACAGGTGGTAAAAGTGAATGGATTCTAGGAAGAAGAACGCACTAACAGTGCTTGGAGGTGGAAGTGTGTATGGAATGTTCTAAAAATTGTGTTCAGGTAATGGTGTGTCTGTGAGAGTGACAGGAATCGAAGCCGAAAGGGAGCTTGGCACCAAATTGTCAAGCGTCTTATGTCTTGCTAAGGATTAGTTTCTCTTTCTTCTGTAGAAAAAAATCAGAGGTGTTTGAGTGGAGGGCTGACATTAAGTTTCAGAACAATGGAAACATTAAATGTAGCGGCAGGGAGGGAGGACAGTCAGAAGCTGATGCCTACTTGAGGTTGAAGAAGATGAGGGAGGCTGGCGGCTCAAGGGCTTGGAAGGAAGACCTGATATCAGGGGTCTGGGGTGAATCAGCCAAAAGCACTGTGGGTTGTTGATTTGTTCAGTTGTACAGCAGTATCCTGGCTCCCAATAGAGGGCACTTTCAGTTTTGAGCCTCCTTTCCACCTACATCATTTTGGAATACTCTAGAACATGCCACCTGTCCTCACACCTGGGAGATCAAGTATTTCAGCCTGAATTCGAGAAGAAAGTAAAAGGAGAAAAAAAGGGTTGAATGGTTGTTAAGGGAGCCAAGAGTTATCTGCACATTTCTTCAACTCCTCTTTAGAGTGGGGTCTTGGCCCTTAGTACTTTCTTTCTGGGCTCTTGGTTCATCGTCTTGAAGTAGAACCTGATTTTGGTCTCTCTTTGAGACCCAGCTGAAATGTTTTATAACATTTATCACTCTGTATTGCAATTATATCCAGGTCTGAGGCCAGAAACTATATTTGGGTCATCTTGATATCAAAAACACTTAGCATAACTTTTAGAATGCAGTCATTCAGTGAATGCTGAATAAAGCACATTTGTTTATGCTTTCCAGTCACACAGACCTTCTTACTCTCCGTACATGCCAAGCATGTTCCATCTCAGGATCTTGCTGTGCCTGCTGCCCGGAAGGCTTTAGATCCAGATCTGTTCAGCAACCCCCACTCTTATGGTTTCTGTTTAGATGCCATTTCATCGGGGAGGTGTCCTCTGAAAACCCAGTATAAAATACCACCCTTTCCCAGCCCCAGGCCTCGGCAACCGGATCCTTCATTACCTTGTGCTTGTTTTTTGTTTTTTTTTTCAATAGCACCTGTACCCTCTGAGCTACATTTACTTGATGATTGTCTTTTTACTCCAATTAGAAAGCAGTTTCCTGTGATAACAGGAACATTTGTTTTGTCACCTAATTTACCCACAAGCACCTGGAACAATGCTGGGCGCATAGTGGGCACGATAAATATTTGCTAAAGGAATGAATGAATGGTAAAGATCAGACTGAAAAGGATAATAAACACAAGTGTGCCCGTTTGTTTACAGCTTCATGCAAGCGATGGTATTGTTGTTATAACTTTTATAATATCAAATCATTAGTATTGCTCTCAGAAAACAAAAACAAATTCTGTTTTCTATAGATTGCGCCTGTGAAATCTAATTATGGATTAGTTTTTGTTTTAAAAATATTTGAATGCCAAGCATATCCAGTCAGAAAACACTTTTATTATCCATGCCAGCTTAATTTTTAAGGCAGTGAAATGGAAGACTGTCATTTCAGCAAGCAACTTATTTTCATTTGTGAGAATGGAATATTTTGAATATTCTAATTGATTTTTGAGGGTGATTTTACAAGAAAATAATCCTTGTTTCTGTACATTGTACATTTGCCTTTAAGACAGAAAAAACCTAGAAACAGGCATGGAAATTATCTTCCCAGAAAGTTGAGCGCTTACAGCTTCCTGATCAATGTCAGGAGGAGGGGTCAGTCAGTTCCAACAAAGAAGGTAAATCTTGAGACACTGAAAACTTTAAAGATCTGGTTTAAAAATTATTTTATATGTATATTTAAAGTTTGGAAAGAGATCCTAGACTGCCAGTCATGAGCCCAAGCCTCTATTTTATTGTATTTTACTGCAAATTCACTTGGATATTTTTCCAGAAATCTTAAGTCTGTAATTTGGCTGTAAAAAAGTTGGTTATCAAATCAATATTATTATATGGCTTTTAGTGTCATAAGAATTCCCTTTTGGAAACCCATAAAAACTCATTTTTTCTCACCATAAACTTTATCTGTCACTTTTCTGTAAGGTCAGAGTACTAATGCTGGAGGTGATCTGCTCTGGGACAGAGAGTCAACATAGTGGTCATAAAGTTAAAAAATGCCACATGGTGCTTTCCTGAGATTAGGGTTTCTTTTTCATATCAAGTCGGTGCTAATTTTAAAATATGGAAAGTTACAGGTTGATCGCTATATTCTTAGTGTCCCTTTAAAAATAGACAAAATGATAAGCTTGGCCCTCATTTTCACAGTTTCATATTTTTATTAGTACTTTTGTGTTTTGTGGAGGTTAATTCTTAATTATTTGTATACTTTTAATGGCAGGGTTTTTTTTTTTTTTTTTTTCTTTTTCCTTGTAGATTTCTAAGTTAAAATTTTCAGGATAGATGGTTTGAAAGATGAACTATGATGAAATTGTTGCACTGGAAAACAATTCCAGGAATAATACTTTCTTATTACTTGAAATATGTTTCATGTTTTCATAGCATTTAAATTGTAAAAAGTACTAGGACCTGGGGGTTCCATTTAAAACTATTTCTCTACTAAGTCTGAGTTGCTGTTGGGTTAATGTATATTGAGTATCCATTCAACTATTGCATGTATATAAATATAGGAAAAATATGAGCGATTATGAAAGGAGGCAGTCTTTTAAAATTGCAAGACTGTGTCTGTAGTAGTTGACTATGCAATCAGTCCCTCCTTTAATGTGTTTAATACATATGGATGATTACTCAATAGCATGTTGCTGTTTTTTTAATACATTTTGGAAATTAAGTGTGAAACTAGAAGTTCTTTTCAATTTTATGCACCTTTATTAAATATTTCCCCCTTAGTTCAAGACACAAATCTAATTATTTAAGGCACAAATTAATTTTGACACTTTACTTGAACTTTAAAACTCTGAGTCTGTACTATATCTGTCCCTATTCAAAACTGTAAGTGCCAAATAGTATTTTAGTTTCTAATATTCTCTGTCAGAGTGCAGCTCCGCATTCCTTACCGATAAATAAAGATCTTGATCTGTTTACAATTATTTAATAATTCAAGTACTTTTAAAAATCGACTGAGTATTACTTTTATTTCACACATTAGACAAGCAGTATTTCCAAAACCAAATTAATAGTGTTTATGAATAGCTGTAGCCCCATTAGTTTAACCCTTGCTGATTTGATTTTTCATAAGTTTCTTTATAGCAATAGTAATAGAATAATTTGAAAACCGCTGGCAAGCTCCTGGAGGGGAGTAAGCCTTCAGTAATTGGGAAGTAGTTTGTTATTTCAAACAATTTGGCCTCCTTCCTAAAGTTAGAAAAAATTTATAGTTTCTTTTAATTGCAAGTTGAAATATATTCAGTGAAGATAACTTGAAGAATAAAATGAAACACAAAGAGAAATTCAAAACGGCTCACAGTTCTACCATAAATGATTATTTATGCCTACCTGTGTTCACGTGTAGTCTCTCGTGTTTCTATGATTTCATCATATATTTTTATATATTCATAACTTGCAATCATGCAATGGTAGAAACATTTTTCCATGTTCTTTTTATTATGATTTTTGATCATTAATCATTTAATTATGAAATTTCTTTTTGTTGGATATTTTCATTGCTTGCGATTTGAGGCAAAGACTTCAGTAAAGATTCTTCATAATTTCCAGTGTTAATTCTCAGAAGAAGTGGTACTGTTGAATCCAAAGATCGCAGTTTTCAAGATTTTTATATTACGTTCAGATGTGATAAGACATTTTAATACTTTAAAGCAGATACAGCCTCACGCATTGATAGAGTAGGTAGCAGCCTTCTGGCCTTGAGAAGTGTCTTTCTTTTTTTTTTTTTTTAAGTTTCTTTATTTATTTTGAGAGAGGCAGAGACAGCACAAATGGGGCAGGGGCAGAGAGAGAAAGGGAGATGGAGAAGCCCAAGCAGGCTCTGCACTGTCAGCTTGGAGCCGGATGTGGGGCTCGAACTCATAAAACGGTGAGATCATGACCTGAGCCAAAACCAAGAGTCGGATGCTTAACCGACTGAGCCACCCAGGTGCCTCGAGAAGTGTCTTTTTAATTCACGAACGATTCTTATCTATTCTGCAGATGGCTGAAATTTTGCCATCACCTGTTGTCCCCTTGTAACATACAAGTACTCCTGGGAGAGGTAACACATTGTGCCTGGCAGACGTTTACTCTGGACAATGTGCAGGGGGTTATCCAATATCTTCAATTTAATTCTGGCAAGTATAGTTTGGACACAAGGCAGGAGAAAGGGACGTTAAAACATTGAGCAGGAGGAATGATGAGGGTGAACAATATTTTTTTAACTTCAGTTCTGCTAAGATCAGTTGAACAACTGCTATATGAAATGCAAGAGAGTATATACCTAGTTTTATGAGTTTTAAGTTACAATCTCTCTCTACAGTGATTCAGGCTGTTTGTTAACTGCAAATGCTAATTAATCCAGTAGAGAGACGTATGGTCCCAGATATGGTGCATATACATGCCGGATAGAGATGCAAGGGGGAATTAATTAACTCCTAAGCAACTTTACTCTGTCTGAACACTCTGTTTGCAAAATGTGAAATTACTTCCTTAAGAGGTGATGAGGATGCAGAGTGTGGCTTTGGGTAGTTGGCAAAGAATATTCTGTACTGTAGGGTCTCAGCTTCATTAGACAAAATATTTATGTCATTGGAATGTCTCCTTGAAAAACCAGCTGATAAAGAGATAATAGTGACAGACAAGGCCACTAAATAGATAAAAGTCATAGTGCTTGCTCCAATCAGGAAACTTTGAGCTGTTGCTACTTATCTTTTAGTCAGTGGAAACTTGTGTGTCAGATGATAGGGGCAAGCCTGTGCTTCCTCTGTAGAAAGACCTATAGTAGACCTTCTAGAAATTATACACGGTTGTCTCTGTATGCCTATTCTTTACTCAACAGTCTCAATCCTAAATATTTTCAGGATTTAGAAATTCCAGTCTATTATTATCAGACTGACTCTTTTTCTTATAATAGTGGGTAGCTAATAATATGCCCCTTGTGATACTTAAAAATAGTGATACAGCTCTCATTACCACATCTCTTAGCCCCAGATTTACTCAGCCCTGGTCTAAGCTGGGTTTCTGGGCTTTTTAAAATTTATCATTAACGATCTCTAGAATCTATCCAGTTTTTCCAGTGTTGGCTTCTTAAACCATGAGCAAATGACTTAGACCACTGGCAAATCAAAAGATTCTTCTCAAGGATATGGCAGCTAGAGAAGATCTGCTGTAGTACATAAATAGAAGAAAATATACTTTAAACTAGTCCTACCTCTAATAAATAAATTATGATAATTAGGTGGAACTTTGGAGGTGAGAGAAGTGTCACTAATCATTTTAATTGATACATCTTTAAAGCATAGTTTTATTGATTTGGACCTTAAAGGACATTAGAGTTTATATCCTTTATTTATTTACTTACTTATTTATAAATAGATTCTGATACTGACCTCACCTCACATTTCCCAAGACTATTTAAATAAGTCTGTCACTGCAGGGTGACTTTCACTAATATAAAGTGAATATTAAAGGTGTCTAACATTGATAGTTTTAAGAATATCTATTTCTAGGCCTTCAGGCCTCTATGGAAATTTCTTTTTCTTGTTCCGTGTGTCTACCTGATATTCTTTTGCCTCCTGAGCTGTTAGGATTTTGTATTTCTTGCAAGTTGATTTCTCTCACTGATAAATAGATTGGGTTGTGAGATTATGTCCTTTTCATTTTTTCTCTGGAAGTGAGTAAATCCAGAACTTTATACTTGGTGACATTTGTTTCAACCCATCAAGGGAATGCCACCCATGTTTGCTTGGGTTGCAGTACTTCAAATAGGACGTTGAGAATGTTTGTGTGTTAGAGTAACTCTGCTATTTCTGTTTCAAAATTAACTGAAAATGTGATATGTGCCTCCCACTTGGAGAGGGAAACTTCTCAACAATTTTTTATTTAGTTAAGATGGATTAAGTTCTTAAAAGATGTTAGAGCGAGACTCTCTAGCGCCAGTATAGTTAAGAATCTGTTAGTCATTTTATTTTAAACTCATTTGGTATGTATATTTATAATTATCTTACACAATCCAAGTCTGAGTTAAAATTTGTCATAGAAGCCAATGTAGGGTAACAAGATAATGCTTCTGACCAAGAAAGAAATGCCAGACTAATGATTAAACCAATTGAATCCTTCTAGGTCATAGACTTGACTGTCCTTGTGTTAAATATTCTTATGGAGTCTAGAAAGGTCAGAGAGAATAGATGCCCATGGCATGAAACTTGGCTTCTAAATCCCTGGGTAGGGCTGCTGGGGCAGAACTATTTTTCCTTAGAATGAGGTGTGACATTTTGAATACAATAAGATGCCACCTGTTATATTTTAGGTGGTGATAGAATGTGTGCGTCAAGTTCTCTCTGTAAGTAGTAATTAGTGGTAGGAAGGGGTGATTATTTGTAGTTGATAATAATAAAGGTCTTGGATGAGTTCAGAAGAAATTGTCAAGGCAGTCGCTAAAGAGTTTTATGGTTTATTGACTCAAAGAGAGTGTTGAACACTTTCTGTTTGCTAAGTGCTGAGATATAGTGGTAAGCAAGCAGACCTGGTCACTGTCCTTTTGAAACTTAATATCCAGTAGGGGATACAGATATTATGTGGTCACTCGTATAAATACATCCTACAAGTGTTAAGTACAAAGAAGTACTACAGATTGTTGTATCGGGGAGACTCAGACTTTGTCTGATGGTGACAGTAGTAAATTATGAAATAAACTGAGCGCATCTATATGGCTGACCTCTTCGCCTCCTGTTTCAAACCCTCCTGTCATGTGAATCTCGGATATTGTCTTCCTTCCTCGTCATTAAGGTCTACCGCCCTATCAAAAAGGCCTTAGTCTGGAGCTGGGGCATGAGGGATAAAAGTTGTGGGATTAGGGAAAGGATGATTATGCAGGACTCTGGAAGGAGTTATAAGAGATTAGAACAAAAGTTTTGAGTTTTATCACTCTAACTATATGGTATTCTATATAACCATATTGTGTGGTTTATAGCACTGATATCCTAGATGTACAGATTATTGGGAGTTATGATTAAATATAATATGCGATACATATATTTATCATCTTATACTGACATTTATATTTCACACACATATAAAAAAATACTGCAATATATATCATTTACATATTATAATTCTTAAACATTGATTTTTAATCCCCAAACTCCAAAGACGAGAAAATGGATGCACCTTTTACTTACATCCTACCAGATACCTGCAATGAAGTATAATGGGGAAGATAAATGACCATGGGGTCAGAAGACCTGGACTTAACCCCTTGCTCTGACCCTTACTCTGTGATGCTCAATACTCTCCATTTCTTTTTCTATAAAAGAAAAGCTGTTGGTCAATGGCTCCCGCATTCCTTCTACCTAGGATTCTGTGGTACACCTTGACTTTCCTACTTAGGTATCCATATATGAATGGGTCAGATAATCTAATTTTCTCCCACTGGACTGATTTGCAGCCCATTTCAGGAAGGTGGAAGCCTTGGAGAAATGCCATCCTGAGAAAGCAAATACATTATTCATCTTGTCAGACTTTTATAAAATGAATAGTTGATGGCAGAAAGTATTTAAAAATGCCTTTTTTTCCCTTCCCCATTAAATAAAAGTATAATTACTCAATGTGAAATGGGATCTCTAGATTTATGGTGAGGGAATTGGCTCTTCATCCTGCTTCCACTGCTAGTGTTCAACTAAGATGATGATAGACCAAGCAGATTAAAAAACTGCAGGTGATTTTCAGCATTCACGGATCTCACAGATACTCATTCTTTTAGACCAAGAAACTTGCGTTGGCCCAGAATGCAATCACTTGTGGTGTTTCTACCATTTCTTTTATCATTGTTACTTCTCTTGTATAAGTAGATTAAGATAAACTCATATCTACATGAAAAGAAATCTAATAAATTCTCATTTCTATGACAGTACGGAAAGAGAATCAGTATTTGGAAGAGAATATAGTGTGTTTTGCTATACTCGCTGCTTGATTTAGTTTAGCCGAAATTTAAGGCTAGTTCCTGAGGTGAACATGAAGAGTCTGATGGCAAAGGGAGAAAGGTGTGAAATCACAGAAGTGTTAATTAACTGGAGAGTGTGAGCGCTCGGTAAGGCAACAAGGCAGGGTCTGGGTAAGTGGGGGAAGAGAGATCCCAGTGGAGAGGGAGAAGCAGGGCTGTGGTGAAGAGAAAGGAAAGGCCGGGAAAGCAAGGTGAGCAGTGCCACATTTAGGGCCTTGGACTTTATCCATTGGTGACAGAGACGTTGATGTTTTTTTAGCATGTCACCTCATGATCACATTTGCATTTTGGAATATTACCTGTAGCTGGAATACGGAGAATGGTGTGATGGGAACCAGATGATGTGGCAGCATGAAGGCCTAGTTAGAACGGCAATGGAATAGTTCAAATGAGCGATGAGATGATTTTCTAGTGTAAAAGTTTCTACTCATTCATAAATACACTGCCACATTTTAAAATGTCGGCAAATTGAGAATATTTTTAGTATTCAGGAGAACTAATTCATTACTACTTTTATAGTTTGAAATGTTTCGTGAACTTAATAGCAATGGAAAATTGAAAGAGGATTAGGATTTTATTTGTCAGTGATATTAAACCGGTAAACATCTCACAAAAAATTTCATAGTTACAGCTTTGTTGTGCAATGTGGAATATAACTTCACAAAAATGTAAGGTAGTGAATTTGTAATATATACACATCTCTTTTTTTGTGGAAATTATGCATATTTGAAAACAAGTGAATGATGTCCTAGTGTCAGGACGAATAAGTAGTTGTTGAATTTGCCTTTGATACAGTTATAACCAAGACTTTGTATTAATTCAAGTCATGGAATAAGTGACTGACAGTTCTAAACAGAAAGTTAAAATCCCAAATTGAGAAAGAATGAAAATATTTGTTAGGGAAAATTACATAGCCATATATGCATATCAGATTGTAATGTTTAAAGAGTACGTATAGAAGATCCGAGCAAATGAAAAAATTGGAAAAGTGCACTTGAAAATTACTTCAAATTGTGTCACAAATAAGATGGCATGTAAGTCTTCTTACCAAATCTTGGTTTTGGTGCATAAATCCTTAGTTCTTCATGACCACAACAGGAAACTAAAGTTGGAGCTGAAGAAATTGGAACACTCATAGCACTGTGGGACAATGGATGAATACAGTGGGACATCATTTTCAGCATGAACCCAAGATTTTTATTTTTAATGCTGCTATTTAAGTACACACAGTAGTACACAAGTTATGATAAATGTTGGGTTGTATGCCCATTATCAAATAATGGAGTAATGATCAGTTTCCATCATGCATTATCTTTAATTCACACTAATGTTCAGGAATCTGATTCATTCCTTACTGTTAGCCAAACTTTCTTTAATTGTGTAGAATATTGCCAGGGCCTACAGTTTTAGGATTGTAAGGTTTTTACGCTGCATTTAATACCAGATTGTCTTTTAGTATTCAGAGATTACATTGAGGTTCTAGGAGATAGGATGGATTTGCTATGCCTGATTTTTATGAAAAGCTTTTCAAAAATAACTTTTTGTAGGATCTGCTTACTTCTGTTCCCCCCCTCCCCCCCCCACTCTACCCCTCCATATGATACTTGATTGTAGTGTAATACTTTGAGGACACTCCTTTTAGCAAAATGTATTTTTACTATATATTCACCCTTATTAGGTTGTTAGGGGAATTGGTAGTGACAGGTTTCAAAGCAGAAATCTTTTTATGCTTATTTTTTAGTATATAATAAGATAATTTCAGGTACATTTTAACAACCGGGGTTTCCCTGATGAATCATTAAAATAAGTGAGTGGGCTGGAAGGTAATACTAACTTTTCTCAGTACTGCCCTATTTTACCCTGCTGGGTTATTGTGGCTTTTTAAATAGAAGCCAGCGTGTTGGAGTTGGTGGGTGGAGGTGCAGAAGGGACAGGGTCAGTAAGAAAATACCAGGTAAACCTCTGATGACCTATTGGGAAGTCCTACTCAAATTTTATTTTCCCCAACTTATGGCATTTAGTGTTTCACTTCACTGGTTTCTGCTCTGCCAAACTGAACTTTTAAAAATATTGTGTATAGCCAAATAGAAAATATATTTGGAGCAACTGATTGAAGTGTAAGGTATCAAGCCATGTGTGGATTAGCCTGTGGAATCGATTTCTCATGTGTGTGGGATTCAAACCGTTAAAACCATCATCACTGAAACCATACCTTCCTACAGCTAATAGCAGTAAGGTGTCTGTGGAATTTATTAATACAACAGTTCCTCTGATTTAAAATTATTACCTGGTATTTGGTTGGAAAATTATTTGAATATTATAAGTAACTGAATTGACATCATATATGAAGGCTAATTATGGGTTTCTAATGTGATTTAGGTTTTGTTTTAAAAATTCACATGATGTGTTTATACTTAGCACATCTTTTTCAATAAATCATTGGCATATTGCAAATTTCCTTTCTGTCTACTGTTAAAAAAATAACTATGGCAGCAGTTGTAACTGCTAGAGGAGGTAGACTAAAATGTAGTTCACCTTGAAAATGGCTCAGGGAATAAAGAAATTGGGTCAAGCTTAAAATAAATGCAGGTACAGTGACAAAAAGTTTTAATAAAAATTTAAAAATATTCACAGCATTGGTTTCAGGCTACTTTTGTTCTTGGTGATCTTATCAATGCATTATTAGTTTTTAATTGAGATGACACTAATGGCACTTTTTCATTTTGGTCAAAATGTTCATATGAAACATTTTTGTGATTTTTTTCACTATGTGTCTGCTTTTAATCGTAAATATAAATTTTTAGAAAGGCAGACAATTCTTCGATAGATCATTTGACCTCTGGTGATCTTAAATAGAATTTGAAGTGGTTTAAAATTCCTATGTCATAGATATCACTTTGACTCATTTATATTGCCAATTTAATGTGTAGCATTTAGCCATGTATCATTAAATCATAGTATTGATAATGAATTAAACTTTCATAAAGCTTTAATAGTGTAGTAGATTCTCATTCATCTGGCATCATTGGGGAATAAAATATGCTGAAGAAATGAGTTTTGTTTTTTTTTTTTTTAACGGAAGCTCACTGGGTTAAGCAGAAAAACTTAAAAGTTGATAAAAATTTATCTGACACACTTTGTATGGTCTTTTTGGGAGCAAGAGTGGATTGGCCATTTACTTTTTTCTTTACATTATAAAATATTAACAGTCTAGTGTCATGCAGAAAGGACATGGGCTTTCTGATCGGTATTTGTTCCTCACATGAGAAGTTCTCTAGTTGTCGTTTTTCCTTTGAAATAAATGCCACACCCCTAATTCTGATATCCTTACTCCTTTTCTGCTGTGTTGCTTGTGATAATGCTTTAACAGATGGATGAACACTCAGGCACCTATGTAAGACCTTTGGCTGTGTCTAGGCTTGCCTACCATGTTTTGCAAACACCTGGCCACAGCCTCGGGCTGTAAAGGAGACCCTCTCCTTGCTTCGGAGGAAGCATTTTCAGTGTCGAGGATGCTGCTCCCCAGCGTTCACTCCCTAGGAGCCATTGGTAGTGGTGCCTGATGTCTGTATCCACCTGTTCACCTGTGCTTGGGAGCATCTGTGCTGTCAGGGTGACCACCTGCAGTTTTCTGGGACTGTTGCTAAAATGAGCAAATAATGTACTCCCTTTATCTTTTAGCAAATTCCAGCATGACAGCAAAAATTCTTTTTAACAAAGTGTTTTTTTTTTCCAACCTCATGCTCGTTTGTTTCAAGCAGTGCTTTCTAAAAACTCAAGCACAGCAAGAGTATTTGCACTGTTCTTTAATGTGCTATAAATGACATTTGGTTTGAATCTTATATTTAAAAATCAGCTTCCTCTCTTTTGCTTGCACCTAATGGGAATCATCTTTCTTCCAGGTTGTGCTTTAAGAAGACTATAGGGAAGAACACATTTTCTTCTTGCCACAAAAGTTGCAATAGAAGTAAGTAGGGGAACTGCCAGGATATGTCTGTCTCCACAAAACAAGCAGAACAAATTTCCATGAATCAAAGCCACTAAGTATAGTTTTCAGAGATGGTAGGACATAGTTACTCTCCCTAGAAAAATACCCAAAATGCAGGCACACCCATTGGCCACTAGAAAAATGCTCAAGTAAATGCTAGTTCAAACCTGTACATTTCACTCTTCTTACTGAGCTATTAAAGGGGTGGAAATCTATAGCTATAATCTTTTTTTCCCCTTTTCTATTTTTCGACCTCCCACATGCTTGGTGTTCAGTTCTGCTTACTGAATGTCTTGAATCTCTAGCAGCACCTACACATACTGCCTCCACATTGGCTTATGATTTGCAGATAACTCATGATTCAGACCCATAAGAAACATTTGTAAATATATGGCATGATATGTGCTCTAGATTAATCATGAAAAGGAGCAAAGGACTGAAGAATACAGAAAGCTTTTTTCCCTTCTAATATTGATGTTGCTTTCTTTGAGGTTATATGAGTGAAATATTCTTTGGAGTGGCTTAGATCACATTCCATCACTTGGGGAAATATCTCAGGTCATTTTTACAATAACCTTTATCTCTTAAAAATTTGTTTTTAATGTTTATTTATATTTGAGAGAGAGAGAGAGAGAGAGAGAGAGAGCGCGCGCGCGCGCGCGCGCGCGTGAGTGGGGGAGGGGGAGGGGCAGAGAGAGAGAGGGAGACACAGAATCTGAAACAGGCTCCAGGCTCTGCTGTCAGCACAGAGCCTGATGTGGGGCTTGAACTCAAGAACCGCGAGATCATGACCTGAGCTGAAGTCGGACGCTTAACCGACTGAGCCACCCACACGCCCCTACAACAACCTTTTAAGGATATACAGGGCATAGACACCTTAGTATGATTAAATCAGAGGAAATAAACCTAGATAGAGATATATGTGGTATGATCTAGTAAGCAAATTAATGTTAACTGCTTTTAGTCTGTCTTAGAACCTTTGATATAATTTTCAAGATTGCCTTATACTGTTCTCTTGGTTAACTTTGTACAAGGTTCCATTATTTGAAGGATTAATGACTACCATTTTCTTAAATTTATCTTATTGAACATTGCATTTATTAGAGGTAGTCTCCAACTGGCCTGAAAAAAACCAAGCTTCTGCATAGCTCAGCCCCTGAGCTAACTTCTTCCCACAATACCTGTGGGGCTCTCACATTCTTATTTGAAATACAAGCTGCTGATGATGAATGAGTAACACTCACTGTACTTCAAATGCTTATGTGTATCCACCTTTCCCACTGTCCTGGGTTGAGAGGTGACCGTGATTGAAAATTACTGATTTTAAAATGTAAGAGAATTCAAAGATATCTTTCCCCCTTAAGTAAGATGATTTGAACTAATACTGGGAGTGGCTAAATATCTTATTACTGTCTGTTAGTTACTATGCTTCAATTTTATCTTCACAGCACACCTCTGAGGTTGGTATTGTTATTCCCATCTTAGAGAAGGCGAGACTGAGTCCTACAGCCTTGGGTAACTTGCCCAAGTCACTCAGCTCTAAGGCACATTGCTGAGCTTCAGACTTGTATCTCCCTGGCCGCAAGGTTCATGTCTTTAACACCGAGGAACACCGCTTCTTATTCTGTAGATAACTGAAATATGTACTTGTATATTTTTCTCCAAAAATGCTCAATGGAAGATTCAGACATCAAGAACTAAGCTTTTTTTCACTCTAGTTGTTTCTTTGAGAACCATCTGAGACTTTTTGCTTTGAAATGCAATGTTAAGTAGGCATTGCTTTGATTGAGCAAGGTGAAGTAGAGTTTTATTAATGAAAAGCATCATTGAGTTGTTGAGACTAATAATTTTGTGGAACAACATTATTAAGAAAAGCAATATGCTGTTTAATGAATGGTGTTTACTTAAATCATAAAGGAAAATTAAAAAATCTGGAATATTTTTTAAACATTGTATTTATGTACAGAGTGATGTTTCTTCCTTACTTCTTACAGGAAATAGCATATAATTTGAAATGTATGTGGACTTTTTTTACATTCACACATATTTTTATTTCCCTGAGCACATTAACAAAAGTCATTTTATTAAACCAAAAAATTGCTTTGATAGCTAACTCTCTGCGATGAAAATTTTGCCAAGTCTTTAGTTTTATTATTTATTTATTTAATGCTTATTCATTTATGAGAGAGAGAGAGAGAGAGACAGAATAGAATATGAAGTAGGCTTCAGGCTCTGAGCTGTCAGCAGAGAGCCCAATTTGGGGCTCGAACCCACAAACTGCAAGAACGTGACCTGAGCTGAAGTTGGAAGCTTAACCAACTGAGCCACCCAGGAGCCCCAAATTTTACTATCTTTAATAACAACATTACTTTATCTCTCTTGATAGGATGGTTGTTTACAGAAAGGTTGTAGAAGCCTTGCTGGTTCATAGGCATATAGCTTTACTCCACTTTGTTGGTTTACCTTTGCAGGTGGGATATTTATTGGTGATAGTGGGAAGTGGTCAAGATATGTGCAATGTCTCAAGAAATTGTATCTTAAGATTTTTAACACTAGAGAATTGAGATGTGAATATGAATGTGCTTTCTTCCTCTTTTCTTTATTTTTGAGAGAGAGAGAGAGAGAGAGAGAGAGAGAAAACTTGTGCGGGCGGGGGAGGGGCAGACAGCGAGGGAGACAGAATCTGAAGCAGGCTCCAGGCTCGGAGCTGTCAGCACAGAGCCCGATACGGGGCTCAAACTCATGAACTGCGAGATCATGACCTGAGTCCAAGTCAGATGCTTAATCGACTGAGCCTCCCAGGTGCCCCATGTGCTTTTTTTGGTTAAATATGGTTCACTGGGGACAGTGATAACTGGTGAATTGAAAGGTGAATTAATATGAGAGTGACAGAGTCAGAAAATTTCTGAGTTGAAAAGGTCCTCACAAATAAATGAAGGGCTCTTGGAGTAGAAGTCATAGGAGATGAGTTCAGTGACTGTCTGAGAGTAGTAGAGCTCTAGGCCAACCACTTCTGTGGTTACTGAGTCAGGGTCGAAACCATTCCAACCAGGAAGTGAGTGATCATAGCAGGAGAGGGCTTTAAACTTCCTGGGGTTGGAGAAAAAAACAGAGTCATTGTGGAAGCAATCTTAGGGCATGAGGAAAACAGAAAAATAAGCATCCGTTATTTCCTCTTACTAACAAAAATGATGTAAAGGTATTGATTACAAAAATATAAATCCTAAGCATTAATACACTTTTTTAAAAAGTGGGACATGCATATTTAAAAAAAAATAAGTGTCTTTAAATTACTTGTATTTGCCTTTTGGGTACACTATTTTAACTTCTTTTTATTTAAAAATGTCTTTATAAACACACACATATATATGTTGGAACAAATATTTTTTTTGCTTATTATTTAGAATCTGTGAAGTCTTAAAAGGACCGATGAGTATTCTTATCATTGAAGCGTTCTATGGAGGGTCCCATAAACAGCTGGCGGATCTGCTCCAAGAAGAGTTAGAAGACTGTGTCCTTTATTCCCTTCCTGCAAAGAAATGGCATTGGAGAGCGCGCACATCGGCTTTATACTTCTCCCAGAATATTCCCATCAGTGAACAGTACAGGTAATCAGAGCTCAGGCTGCGTTGTCAGCCTGTTTTTAATGTACTTGTTGTGAGGATGTTGCTTCTCTGTCAGCGTCTAGGAGATTTTCTCCAGCCATGGAATTGGTCAGTCTGACTAAGGACATGTCCCTTTAGACACAGTAGAGCAGCAGGGTACATTTTACACTCTGAGGACATCGGCTAGTAGGAAAATGGCCTCATTTTGAACCTACAAGCCTTTGCTCATTTGTCTTGTGATTTTATCATGTGCACGTGTGTGGGTGTGGATGACATTTTTTGGCCTGAGAGAAGAGTTGATCTTGGGCACGTTTGTTGTTGTTGTTGTTGTTCCATAAGCTCCAGTGTCTCTTTTAGTGCATGTGCTGTTTTAGTTTAGTTTATTGTGTCTGCTCTGTGCTAGGAGCTGAGGTTGAAAAGACGGAGGTGACCAAGATCTGCGCCCTTGAAGCTTTAAAGACTGTTGACGTAGAGATAGACAGGCACGTGCAATGTGAGCATGAGAAAATGGAGGAGTTGGTTTTGATGTTACGAAGTAGGAACACGGTGTGGAGTTGGTAACCTTTGCCTAAAGGATGAATAGATTATGGGGACACAGGACTCAGTTGTGAATTCTGATTTGTCAGGAAGTGCGAAGTAGGGGTGCCTATCAGAGATTCTTATGGGACACACTGGAAAGATGGATGAGAAATACTGATTGCATCTGGTGAGGACCAAGTAGAGTACTGGACATCCCTACCTCCCTATTGTATCCATATTTATGTCCATGTGTCTCCTGCTTGTTAAACAGTGGAAGATTATCCTACTGTGGTTTATGTACCTGTTGTTCCTACCAATCTGGGCCCTTCTGTGTAGGGCTGCATTGGTTTAAGCAGGAGTGGGGAGTGCCAGGCTGATAATGCAGTTAGGGCAGACAGGTTGTTAGAGAGAGGGCATGACTGTCGTGCTCACCTTCGCTTCAGCAGCCATGTCTGTCTTGCTTGTAGGTGGGGCAATCACTAGGGAGACAAGACCTTGGGATTTAAATGTAGGTTGCTGTTCTTAGTAGTTATTTGGGGGATTCAGAGAATACCCCGTTTGGCGGATGAAAACCATGCCTCATGTCTGAGAATTCAGATTATCAGGTAGAATAACAGTGAGCGCTCAAGTCACTTTGCTTGGGATTATAAAGGTAAAATGCTGTTTGAGGGACAAAAATATTGTGTATTTTTCTAATCGAAAGTGTATTTTTCCTTATATAATTCAGTGTTTTGTATTCTGATATCACTAAGTGAATATCGTTCACGAACAGTATTAGAAATTTCAATGAGTGTATCAATATAAAAGTTTTAAAGGCAATGGTAAGACGGTTGCTGTGTTAAAACCTGACTGTTTATAGTTGCTTTCACATCTCATTTAATTGTGTTTTCACAGCACCAATTGTATTATATTACTTAAGGTCACGTAATCTGGTTAGCTTTATGACACATTTTCATTTAACGTTACCATTTGATACAATACATTTCTACAACGATTTGAACATTGAAATGAACCATTTCCCTGTCTGCTGTTAGATTTCATTTTGATTATGCAGTTTTTCAGAATGAAATGACTGTATCACAGATATGTGTGTACGGATAGCATGCACACACACACACACACACTCCTGTGCCTGTGGCTTCTCCGCTCCCTGTGAGGACTGAAGGATCTGAGGTGAAACATCACGTTGCTCTTTGAAGCAGTCTTGCTTGGGAGGTCAGTTTCTGAAAGATTGTGATGTAAAGTTTTACTCCCTGATGGCCACAACCTACAGGTCCTACCAGCACTATCTAAGATCTTTCAAGGTCGGTCACCGCAAGACATCACCGCGGCTGTGCAGTTAGCTGTATTAATCTAATCAGACTTCACTGAAAGATACCTCACCAGTTGAACTTACAGTTGTATTTGACCAATGATAACTTATCTACTCTTTTTGAATACTTTTGGAAAAATAGCAACAGCTTGAAAACTTACACTAAGTTAAAAAAAATATGCTCACTTAATCCTGCATGGAAGTACAAGGAGAGTCTTTTGTTACACCAGATAAACTGATCTCTGTGGAGATTTTTAAAGATATGAAGGGTACCTGGGCGGCTCAGTCAGGTGAATGTTTAACTCTTGATTTCCACTCCGGTCACGATTCCAGGGTCGTGGGATCACCCCCCGATTTGGGCTCTGTGCTGAGCATCGGAGCCTGCTTAGGATTCTCTCTCTCTTTCTCTCTCTCTCTTAAAAACACAAAGAACAAAGTAACTTTTGGAGAGCCAGGTGAATCAGTCAGTTAGATGTTGGACTCTTGATTTTGGCTCAGGTTGTGGCTGAGATCGTAAGATCGAGCCCATGTTCAGCTCTGCACTCGGCATGGAGCCTACTTGGGATATTCTCTCTCCTCTCTCTCTCTCTCTCTCTCTCTCTCTCTCTCTCTCTCTCTCTCCCCCCCCCCCGTCTCTCTCTCACCTGCTCCCTCTCCCTCTCCCCCCCTCTCTTTCTCTCTCCCTCTTTACTCCTCCCCTGCTTGAGCATATGCTCTCGCTCTCTCTAGAATAAAATAAAATAAAATAAAATAAAATAAAATAAAATAAAATAAAGATATGAAAAGTTTTTGTTTTTTAGTTACTCTATTTATTTGGCAAATGAAATCCTCAAAATTCATAAAGCACCGTTATTACCTACTATGCAAAATTACTAAACAGGTAGGGACTGTGTCTAATGAGAAACACCCTGAATGTAGGTACATGTGTTACTTTTCTCAGCTTCTGTACATGTAGTCATTAATGTTGTGAGCTTATTATCCAGAAATTATTTTATTACTAAAGGAATAAATGCTTCATCCCAATTACTCAGTTTGATTCTGCTTTATCCTGACAGCTGAAAGAATACATCGTGATTCACATTTGGAGCTGTTTAATTTTATCAGAGGTTACAAAAGCCCCAAAAGTTATTTTTCTTAAAAGTGCTTGGTAATTATTGTTTCATTGGTTATATTAGAGTTTTGCCTTCTGAAAACTGTGGAATGCAGAAAAGTGTTTTTGAGGATGGGCCTTAAATTTTGTGTTCTGAAATGTATGAGTCATTTGTCCCAAGAGTAGTATTTCGACTTTCTTAGATATACCTAGACTAGGCATCGAAGATACTGTATGTATTTTCTTCTTCGTGCAGTATCTTTACTGAACTGAAACGATCACTGTTACTGAAAATCATTTTTTCACTCTCAGCTGCTTACAATTATATTTTTCATTCCATCTGAGGTATTGTGGCAGATTCTCATCATTGGCCACTTAACGGCCCTTCTTCCTTGCTAATCACACTTTTCTTTGGAGTGGCTAAGTATCCCCTGGGAGTGAAGCATGATTGACCTGAGTCATCATTATGATCCCGTTCTCTGCCCAGTTTTCCCAACTTTCCTCGTGGTTAGTGCTAGACAGTCACTAGGTTTTGGCAAACTGGATTTAAGTGGATGACTTCTGGGGGTTCTTCCAAAAAAGTTGGTTTGTTTTGCTTTTAGTTATGGAAGGAGAAAGCCATTTTCCTTTCCTGCATGTGACAGTGGTTGTGCTGTCTACAACCGTGAGGTGACAGGATGAGGACAAAGTGCCTGGGCTCCCAAAAATGGCTGATGGAAGGCTGGACAGAGCACGGATTAGACTTCCATTTTGAACAATAGAGCCACCTAGACACCTGAAAACCCACCATGTCTAAAACATCTGGAAATGATTCATGAAGTGTAACAAATTTCCTTTTAAGTCCGTAGCTGAGCAAAGTAAGAGAGGATCTGAAGAAGGATCTGGAAATTAGAGTGGTAGCTGGCCTTGAAGCTGTGGTTGCCTCGTTTTCATAAAGGAGTTGACATAACTGGTTAACTTAGTTATGTTACATTCTGAAATGAAATATCATGCAGCTCTGACCTGAATTAGGAAGCTTTCTGTGTCTCTTATGGGAACCTCTCCAAGATCTTTTCGGTGACGAAAAGTAATGTGCCAAACAATGTTACTAGGTGTTGTCTTTGGTATAAAGAAAGGAGGTGATCAGAACAATACGGTGGAAGAGTATACGGGAAATGAGTAAACACAGTAATGTGAATATCACGGTGGCAGAGGATGTCATTGCCCACCCGTGCCCCTCCGACCTTTCCCTTTCGGTGCGCTCCGGCCAGCTTCCCACTGCTGGCATCTTTGCCTGAGGGAGCCGTGCTTTGCCAGTGCACGCAGCAGGCTGGGAGCAGCCCTCTACACGTGACCTTCACCCCTCGGATGAAATCATTCTGAAGTGAGTGCAGAAGAGAAAGCACTCACAAGGATTCCTTAAACACCCCGTACGTCAGAAAATGTGCAGGCGTGATTCCACATAACTCCCGGGTCACAGAAGAAATTGTAATGGACAGTACAAAATGGGACTGGATCATAATGAACATATTGTATATCACAGGGCAGGTTGTATCTAAATTGACAGTCACAGCCACATCATCTTTAATAAATTTATTTTTGTTAATTTTTAATCATGCTATGCAGGCCTCGAAAGCTTGTGGTGCAGAGCAGGGACCCTCTTACTTGAATCTAGGAGTGGTATTGGGAAGAAAAGAATAAGAAGGGGGAAAAATAGTGAAGTTGGAAGCAGATTTTATAGTGGAGATGAAAACACTAAGAGTTGATTTGAGATAATAAAATAGATAAACACAGGCATGTTTTTGTTTTGTCTTGTTTTGTTTTTTTAAAGGCACAAACAATTTTTGGAGTGACAAAAATACAACTACTGATACGGCACAGATCAATAAAAGGGGAAATGCTCTTAAGAGTCTTATGTTAATAGAGCTGAAACCTTACATGAAATAGTGAATTTCTTAGAAAAACAGAACTTACAAAAACTCCTAAAATGAAACAGAAAGTCTGAATGGAATTCTAATCATCAGAGATGCTGCTGCATTAGCTCAGAGTCTACATGACGGAGGCTGGGTCCCCGTACTGGGTTGGTTTACTGCACTGGTACCACCCTGCCTCTTTCTACACTTGTGTTACTTGAGACGGAGTGTCTAGGTTTTTAGGTTTTCTGTTTCCTGATAGTCATAAAATCCTAACTGTTAATAGATGTTGATTATCATTATAATACCTTTTCCTTCCCTACCCTGACCCCTTCCCCCCCCCCTCCTTTTTAATGTCCAAGGAGGGGTGAGGAAAGCAAGTAGTTGGGTAGGAATTAAATTGAATGAAAGTTCACTTGGGTGAAGGAATGCATCCAGTAAAATTAAAGCTTTCAGTGATATGTGGCTATTGATAACTTTGTTATGATTTGCCATAATCTTCAATGGTACCATGACTGTGGCCTTTTACTAAGCAAATTCTCTTTCAAGGACTGTGTCATTTTTTTCCCACAAATGAACTATTCTCTGCAAAACATTGAATGTAACTTTCTATGGGAAAATGAACATTTTTAGCTGATATGAACTGTGTATGCTTGTTGTTTGTAGTTAACCCTTGTGAATAAAGGCATGGCTACACTAGTGGGTATAGGTGAATCAGTACAGAAGGTGGTGGTTTCTCAAACAATTCTTTTGTAAATTAGTAATTTAAATTATTCCTTGCTTGACAGTTATGGCTTATTTTGACTTGTTACCTTTTCTTAAAAGTATAACTTTCTGAGTAATATATTACTACTTTAATCATGAAACATTCTTTTATTAAAATACACCTTTCTGAGTAATTTGATATAATTTTAGTCATGTAAACACCTTTTTTAATGATTATTTTTTAATTTAAATCCAAGTAGTTAACATATAGTGTAATAATGATTTCAGGAATAGAATTTAGTGATTCTTCACTTACATACAATACCCAGTGCTCATCCCAACAAGTGCCCTCTTTAATGGCCATCGCCCATTTAGCCTGTTTATTCTCTGTATTTACAAATCTATTATGGTTTGTCTCCCTCTCTGTTTTTATCTTATTTTTGCTTCTCTTCCCCCATGTTCATCTGTTTTGTTTCTTAAATTCCACAGATGAGTGAAATAGACAAATACCTTTTTCTGACTGACTTATTTCTCTTAGCATAATACACTCTAGTTCCATCCATATTGTTACAGATGGCAAGATTTTATTGTTTTTGATATCCGAGTAATATTCCATTTTGTGTGTGTGTGTGTGTATGTACGTACCACATCCTCTTTTGTTTAATGTGTTGTTTGATAACTTTTACATTTATTTATTTATGTTGAGAGAGAGAGAGAGAGAGAGAGAGAGATTGAGATTGCAGGTGGGGAAGGGGCAGAGAGAGGAAGAGACAGAATCCCAAGCAGGCTCTGCACTGTCAGCACAGAGCCTGACATGGGGCTCAAACTCATGAACCATGAGGTCATGACCTGATCTGAGATCAAGAGTCGGACACTTAACTGACTGAGCCACCCAGGCGCTCCCCACATCTTCTTTATCCATTCTTTAGTCGATGTACATTTGGGCTCTTTCCATACTTTGGCTATTGTTGATAATAGTGCTGCTATAAACATTGGAGTGCATGTGCCCTTTCAAATCAGCATTTTTATATCCTTTGGATAAATACCTAGTAGTGCAATTGCTGAGTCGTAGGGTAATTCTATTTTTAATTTGTTGAGGAGGCTCCATACTGTTTTCCAGAGTGGCTGAATCAGTTTGCATTCTCATCATCAGTGCAAAAGGGTTCCTGTTCCTCTACATCCTCACCAACTTCTGTCATTGCCTGACTTGTTAATGTTAGCCATTCTGACAGGTGTGAGGTGGTATCTCATTGTGGTTTTGATTTCTCTTTCCCTGATGCTGAACGATGTTGAGCATCTTTTTATGTGTCTGTTAGTCATCTGGATGTCTTCTTTGGAGAAGTGTCTCTTCATGTCTTCTACCCATTTCTTCACTGGATTATTTGTTTTTTGGGTATTGAGTTTGATAAGTTTTTTTATAGATTTTGGATACTAACCCTTTTTCTGATATGTCATTTGTAAATATCTTCTCCTATTCTGCCAAATGCCTTTTCGTTTTGCTGATTTTTTCCTTTGCTGTGCAGAAGCTTTTTATTTTAATGAGGTCCCAATAGTTCATTTTTGCTTTTGTTCCCTTGCTCTGGGGACATGTTGAGTAAGAAGTTGCTGTGGCTGAGGTCAAAGAGGTTGTTCCCTGTTTTCTCCTCTAGATTTTGATGACTTCCTGTCTTATGGTATGGTCAACACCTTTTTATTAGTGTGTGCCATACTGGGAGTATAAAAGTAAACAATGACTTAATAAGGATTTGTAGGTGAGTGAATTTATAGATGAGGTTTGGTTTAGATAGTGGCATCATTTTATGTCTCTGTAGTAATCAGAACACAATTTAATGGAATTAAATGATAGTAATAATAGCTAACATATTGAACACTTACCATGTGGTAGATATTCTACAATCCCAGAAACTAGATATGGTTTTCCTGGTCTTACAGAAGAGGAAACTGAAGCTCAGAAAATCAGATTATTTGCACTGGTCACACAGTCAGGTTAGTGGTGGGTATGCAGTTGTAGCCCAAGTCTGACCATTTGTAGAGGCCATACACTGTTCTCTGTAAGCCCATGCTCTCAACCACTGTGCTATCTTAATTCCCTGCCGAAGCAAACTAAACTAATGAAGGAAATTAAACCTACGTACCTCCTGATTATAAATATATGACTAAAGTTTATTATCAGAAGTAGGTGTTGTGCTTCTCCTGGTCTTTAGAAGAATTATAGTTCTTGGTTCTTGCTGGAGGCTGGAGGTTGGAAACCAGGAGCCTTTTTATGTTTGTGACTCTGTGGTGTTCTCATTTTTCCTCAGGGCATTTGCTCTTTAGTCATCATCTTTGTTGCTGTTGTTGTTGTTGTTGTTGTTGTTGTTGTTGTTGTTGTTGTTGTTTTTAAGTGTATTTATGTATTTTGAGGTGGGGGAGGGGCAGAGAGAGAGAGGGACAGAGAGAGAATCTCAAGCAGGCTCTACACTGTCAGCACAGAGCCAGATTCAGGGCTCGAACTCACAAATCATGAGATCATGACCTGAGTCGAAATCCAGAGTCAGAGGCTTAACCAGCTGAGCCACCCCGGCACTTCTGCTCTTTAGTTTTCGGCCACAGAAGTTTTAAGTCATTTGAATTTTCTTCTTTTGAAATCCAAATAAAAAACAACATTTGATGCTGTATAAAAATCACAGGGTAGACTCATGAATACAAAAACTGAATTTTTTAGGACACTCACCTGCAGTCCCAAGTTATCCTCAAACTGGCATACTGTGAAGTTCTCTACTTGGTTTATGAACTTAGCTACAGGCAGCACTCTAGTACGGTCTTGCTCATGTCCCTCGTATCATTACTGGTTGTATGCACTTGGGATTTGGATAATGTTCCCACACTATGTAAATGATACCGTCATTGGGTACAATGTAGCATCCTATAATCTCACCAGTATGTGACTGCTCCATTTATGTGAATTAGCCTCAAGCTTCCCCATCTCTGTTGCCCACTTCACCGGCTTCCCTATCATGTACTACCCAATCATGGGATTCTTTTTTGGTTTGTTCTCCTACCAACCTTGCTGTCCTATCCAGACAGTGCACACCACAGCTTTCCAGAAGTCGTATGGTACTTAGAACTTCGTCCACAATATGTGATCTTGGTGAAACCTTCTGCTTCACAGTATTTTTCAGTTTAGCCGTCTGAACTTCATGTTGAAAATGTTGCTGACTACACTATAAAAAGAGAATAATCTTGCACACCAAATAACTTCCCATCCCATGAGTCTCTGTCTGTCTGCCTCTGTGTTTTATCTTTCTGCTCACTCCCTTCTCTCTCTCTCTCTCTCTCTCTCTCTCTCTCTCTCTCTCCTCTACACACACAGGTGCACACACACAAATGACTACTCTTAATTGCCCTAGCAACATCTTCACTGCAAAACTGGAAATTAACCCTGTTACCATGCTTCCTAAAGTTTGGTTATCATGCTTCATCTTTTCTACTTTTCTTTACATTCTTTTGTCAGTGTTTTTAAGAAGCAAAATATTCCAGTATCAGAAAAAAAAAATCTTATTGTGGAGTTTGTAGTTTATTCTCACCACAGTCTGCTAAATCAAAAGTGTTTGCATAGTTAGCAGCACGCATTGTGAACCCACTGCTTCCAAGGAGCCGAGCATGGCAGTTCAACGTCAAGTAGAGTGTATATTTTTAATATGCCTTGTAGCTTATTTAAAAAAATCACATGTAGGAGTCTATATAACCCCCATGTAAAGGTACATATAGATACAAGGCATAATTTCTAAGAGACTCTACATCTTAAAGACTGTTAGAGTAAGTCTCCCATATATTTACCCTTTGAAATTTGACAACTATATTTTAGAAGATATACTGGATGTGTATTACACTTTTACGGAGGAGAGAAAATCATGCTTTTTAATGAAGGAAATCGAAAAGGCAGAAAAACCCCAACACCCCCAAATGGATACAGTAGGTACTATTGTATAAAAGAGCTGTGGCTACAGAGGAAGGACCTTCATAATTTTGCTTTTAGAAGCAATGAACTTATTTTTGACCTAATACTCAAAACTGTGAGTCTGATCTTAGAGTGCTTCTAACCTAGTTACTGTTAGGTGTTGAGTGTCTTCATTATGGTTTATCTTCATAGCATGGAAAAGCCTTCAGGAAATGAAAGACATTTTTATTGTACTTCCATTCCCAACATTTTTTATTTGTTTATATTGGAGACAGTTTCTCTGCTTTTATCGAGGTCTTAGTCAATGAAAATATGTTTTGCTTCTGGAGCTCTATAGGGTGTGCACGGGTATTAGTCTCTGACTTACTGTGTTTGGAGCCTCTACAGCAATGGTGTAGGTATTCTGTTACCCTTGCCTTCTCCTAAGCCTCCCCTCTTAGGGAAGCTTTTATGTTTGCCCATTCCCTTGAGGTCAGGTTTGGCTTCCTAGCTGCCTTTTGACACATTGTCCTATCCGTTAAATGAGTAATTCTTGTCCAACTGTCCTTTGTTTATGCTCCTCTGTGGTTCACTCACATGATGGACCTGCTGGTCTCCTGACCAGCCAGCCCACAGAGATACCCTGTAGGCGGAAGGCAGGAGCTGAGTCAGGCGTCGTGCTCACAAAAGAGCATTCATATCCCTTTCAGCCTTCTATCTTTCTAAAGAACATAATCCTATATTCTAGTGAGTTTCTTCTTAAATGGTCTCTCCTACATTTCTATTTGTTCACGATCTCATGCTGATAATAAAAAGATAACACTCCCCCATTTTAGGGAAGTCCCAGGTGACTGAATATATATAATGGAGAAGACTAGGAGAGGGATGGTTTGGCCAGAACCGTGCCCCCCCCCCCACTAGTTATCTTTTGGCTTTTTTCTAAGCTTGTTTCCAATTTTTTTTTTTTTATCAATATTTATTAAGAGACAGTGCCAAAAAAAAAAAAAAAGAGAGAGAGAGAGAGAGAGAGACAGTGCCTACACTAACACTGGTGATGTAAAAACCACACTTGGCAAATCCGGACATAGTAAGCGTTTAGTAAAGTCTGTTGACTGAAAGAATGCTTAATGCCTTTATCCGCTTTTTGTACTCATAGCGTTGAGGAAATAATCCCTGATTGAAAACCATCAGGGACTTCGAGCTACGTGTGTAAAAATCCAGATTACACACTGGGCTTGCTGGGCCCTGCCGGCCTCTGCAGCCTTATCTCCCACCCCTGCCATCTCATTGGAGTCCGCTGTAGTAGCTGCAGGGGCCTTGTTCCCTTGCTCTGAAACCTCAAGCTCTTTCCTGCCTCAGGTTCCGCTACTACTTACTGCGCTCTGAGCTGGCAGCTAAGTCTCACCCCCTCACCATACCCTTTGCTTACTTTTCCCCCCTGTCTTTCAAGTTCTGACCGAAAATTGCGCCTCCTCAGAGAGGCCCGCGCTGACCACCTATCTAAAACATCTAAAACAAGCCCTCTTATTTCTGTATGCTTTTTCTCTCCTCTGTAATAACATTGTATATAATTTGTAATTATTTTGTTTGTTCGATTTCGTTTCTTTTTTCATTATGCTGCAAGTTTCAGAATGACAAGCCCCATGTTTGTCTTTTTTACCACTTTTATCCCCGGGACCTAACATGCCGCCTGGCAGATAGCTGCTACTGAGTAAATATGCTTGAATGAATGATTTCATACCTGTGGGTTTGAAAATGCAAACAAAATATGGCTGCAGTTGACTTTCCTCAACTGCTTGCTTTTTTTCTGCTTTGGGCACTCCTACTTTCCTGTGGCTGGAGATATTACCTCTTCTACACAGAAACTGCTTAGAGACATTTAAGGGCCTGTGTTACTCAGTTTTATGGGATTAAACCAAAGAATTCCATACACTTTTACTCACTTATTTTTATGGGTTATATTAATCATACTGTGAAATCAGTCATCTATTATGTAAATTTTGATAACAGAAAATACAATTTTCGGAATTTCCCCTGTATAAAAGTGTTTCTAGGAAAAAAAGATGTTTCTCCGTTCAGGAAACTTTATAGAATCTAGAATATACCTGTGATATTTTGTGAAAGTATTTTAAGGCTTTTTTAATTTTGGCTATGGCCACCCATGAACAGTGTGGCCTTTTAATTTATAGTGTGGAAATTATGGGATAAATGAGAGATTAGAATTTGGCCCAAAGATGTATTTTGCTTGGCCACTGCAATTATTTAAGCATTTTTAATTTTTAATGCTTTTAGATAGACAGACATTCTTTGTATTGGTCATAAGCACAACTAGTTGCCAGTGTTTTATACTAACTGATCTGTTTAGGTCTTTGTGTTTGTTGCCCCTCGCTTTGGAACTTGCAAATGATCATTAAAAAAAAAAAAGACACACACACACACACATAAAGAAAAAAAAAAGAAGTTAGAGAGGGAGAGAGCCAAAGCATAAGAGACTCTTTAAAACGGAGAATGAACTGAGGGTTGATGGGGGGTGGGAGGGAGGGGAGGGTGGTTGATGGGCATTGAGGAGGGCACCTTTTGGAATGAGCACTGGGTGTTGTATGGAAACCAATTTGACAATAAATTTCATATTAAAAAAAAACCCAAAAATAAATAAATGTTTTAAAAAAAAGATACACACACACACACACATACATGCATACATACACACATATGCGTATTTAAGTGTACATATACATAAAAACTTACTAGGCATATAAAATCATTTGTGTTTGGAAGAAATGTCATATACTGGAGGAGCCAGCAGTCCTGGATTCTAATCTCAGCTCTGCCATAAATAAATTTTTTGGTATAGGAAAAGTCACTTTTTAATCTTAGAGTCTTATTTTTTTCACTTGTAACTGAAGGTTTTGTTTTTGTTTATTGAATTCTGTGATGTCATGAAAAAGGAATTAAAGTCAAGATCAAGATTCAACAGATTTTGAGACAAAAGACAATTTCATGTTGTCATTTAGCTTTGTTATGAACCACTGCTTCATTTAATACAGGAATTAGTTCCTCATCTTATTTGTATATCTCCTTGAATTTTTAACTTTTATTTTTAGACTTTTGGGGAATAATTCTTTCCAGTAGTGCTTCTATCTTTGGAGTCGCTCTGATGTGACTTATTATTAGTTTGGAACTCCTGTTCCAGCCTCAGCATTTTAGGATTATTTGCCTTTTCATGGTGCTGTCTTTACAGTGCATGGGCCACAGAACACATGCACTAAACACTGAAGGTGTTACTGTAGAGTCACTACAGGAGGACAGAGGGGTGGGGACTTAAATTCTCATTCAGCAAATTCTGAGGTAGATGTGAGAGAGTGTTAGAGATTTTGATAGCTGGAGATAGAATGGAAGAGTGCTGTAGGAGAAGGAAGTATCCAGGACAAAGATATTAATGCAGGGAAAACTGGAAAGTGCAATCTCCAAAGTGCAAATGTCTTGGTTTACTTTGCAAAGTGCAAATCTCTTGGTTTAATATGGACATATTCTGAGTTCGGAGGACTTGTGGGACATCAGTTTGGGATGATAAGGCAGATTTTATCCAATTCATGTACGTTTGTGAATTCAAGGTTCATAGTTTGGGGACCTTTGCTTTAGATTATGAGTATCTTTTGAAGACTCTATTCCTGGAACCCTGTTAATTGCACATGTTAGAAACCCAATTCAAAATCCCTTAAACATAAAAGAACATGTACTGGGCTACCGTATAACTGAAGGTTCCAGAGTGGTTGACTCTAGACACAGCTGGATCCGGTGGTTCAGTGAGACCATTAGGTCTCTTGTTTTCTTGACTCTACTTGCTTCTGGTTTGACTGTATTTTGTAGCAGGCTTTCTCCATAGCTAAGTTTCCATCCTACCAGTTTAGTTACCCTATCTGAAAGAGAGTACCTCCCTCTTGGCAGTTCTAACAAAAGTCTCAGAGTGACTGAAATGACTTAAAAAAAAAAAAAGAAGATGATGTGGTCTTTAAACTTGTTACTCTGGCAGAAGGCACTTAATATTGTGATTGGCCAAAGTAGGGTCAACCCAATTCAAACCATATGAACTCAGTACCGGAGAGCAAAAGGGAAGTTACATTGCTGTTATTCGAAGAGGGAAAACAATGTTTTGTAAACCAAAAAACATGGTGAGTACTACAGTGATACATAGGAGTAAGGTAAGGCAAACTATGCAAAGGACAATTATTACACTGTGTAGTGTAGAGACCATGGGTGAGGGTAGAGATGGTCAATGGATTCTAAAATCTAATGGAGAAATAGTGAGCTTCTGAAGAACCATGATAATAGGAATGGAAAGTAGTAAAGGAACTAGCAATATGAATGAAATTTGTGCTGAAATGGGTGAAGGGGATTAAGAAGTCAAAACTTCCAGTTGTGAAATAAGTAAGTCACAGGAATGAAAAGTACAGGATAGGGAATATAGTCAATAATATTGTAATACACTTATTGCGGTGAGCATCTCGTAATGTATATAATCTTTGAATCACTATGTTGGATACCTGAAAATAATTTAATATTATCTGTCAACTATACTTCAATTAAAAATTTAAAGAATTAAAAAATTGTTTTGTTTGCATTTCACTAACTATAAAATTTGTCTAGAATCTGAACTGAAATTTGTCTCTGTCTTGTCCATGAGAAAAGAAGTTGTGACACAAATTAATTTAGTCTAAGAGATCACAGTTAAACTACTTTAGTGGTTATAATTATTTTTAAAATAGCTCTGTGAATTGTAAGTCATTCATATTAGCCCATTAAATTGGATCAGTGGGTTTATTTTGGCGCATTTTAAGTTACTCCATGTACTTAAATATGGCAAAACTTCCTTTTCTTAAAAAAATTAATGTAACACTGCCTCTTTTCTTTATTTAAATAAAATGCTATGTATATGTAATGTTATGTTACATATACATGTACATGTATGTGTGTATTTATATCACACACAAATAATCAATAAGTGATTGATTACTTCGTATAAACTTCTCAAACTTATCTCCCCTCTTTACCACCCCCCAGCCCCAAAACAGGTATTAAGTGCTTTTGTAGCATTCTTCCAATTTGTTAGATCTCAGAGTGAAAATGAATGAGTAAATCGTGTTGCTCCCCTACTTAGTATCCAGTTCCGAAAGCCAGTCTCTTTCTCAGTGGTCTGAACTGATGATGCCAGACACAAATAATAAAAATGTGAATAAGGCACTATGCTTTGAATTAAATTTCTTCTCTTGGACATAGTTGTTTGTTTCTTTCCTTCTTTCAGGTTTTTATTTTATTTATTTATCTTTTGGTATTATTTAGACAATGTTCACTTAAATCAGCTTTTCTAAAGCAGTCATATACTATGTTTCTAGGGAAATCCCCCACACTTAGTAATCTGTCTTTCAGTATTGGAGTAGATCTGAAGTATAGGGGATTTTTAGCCCATAGTTTCTCTGTGTATCCAGTTTTGATACAGATATTTATTTGTAATACAAACTATTTTGGTGGGTTCCAAGATTTTCAGAAAATGAAAGTGTCTAAGAATGGGAACTAGGTTTTGTCACTCTTTTTTCTCCATCATAAGCTTAAATACAATGAAAAACATTTCATGAAATCTGATTATATTAAAGGCCTATCTTATTTATGTATGTGTTTAGCATTTTTAATGTAGAGGTTTTCATTCAGATGTAGTGATTCTTAGCTTTCATTTTGTAGCATTGCTGAGTGTTTTCAGTTTCCTCAAAGGAAATTTTTAACTTTTAAAACAGAAAAATATCAGCTCACTTTTATTGAGAAGAATGTTTTTCTATGCATACCATTTTATAAAACGATAGTTGCCAAGAAACCAAGCAATAGCTTCGTGCCATTGCTACAAAGGTTTAGGAATCCTTGACACTTGCAATTGGTAGAAATGAAGAGATTGTAATTCAGTAGTTCATAAAGAGTGATTATAGAGGTATATAATCATTTTAACAACAGTATTCTTATTTTTTCCAGGTGTCCAAAGATTTTAATTATACTCATATTTTATTTGCATTATTTTTTGAAAAATGTAAGAAAAGTAGGAGAAGCAGAGGTTAAGAACTAAGGGTCATGTTTGCTCTGAAATTTGAGTAATGTTTATGATGTAAGTGGTGTTTATGTAAGTAATTATTTTTTTTGTCTGATTTTGATATTTAGAACTAGGGGAAGTAAAAGGAAACACATACATAGACATACACACAAGAAGTAGAAACAGTGGCAATTTTACAGTAGAACTACCTGAAAGCCATTAGAGCTTCAGGAACATGATCTTAATTTTTGTCTTTTTTCAATCACTTTTATTTCAGATAAAATGCTGGCAGATGGAAGTGATCCACTTGAGCAGTGTTGAGTTTTCTTTATTTTTTTTTCCATGGAAAAAAGCTTCCAGAAAACTTTTGTTTTTTTTTTAATATGTTCAGCATGCATATGTTTTACATGTATTAACCAGTATTAAAAATGCAGTTCCTAATTAGATGTCTGAATTTGAAAGAAGGCTGCGGTGAAAACCAGCCTTTTAGAGTTACTGAAAAAGAAAGTTTTGATGAATAGGGTTTTCATTTTTGCTATTGCATCCTTTAGCCATCTCTGGCCCCAGAAACTAAGGAAATTACATTATCTATATATCTCAGCTATTATGTTTTAGAATTTTACTGGATAATGTCATTTTTGATGATAAACCTTTAAGTTATTGATTGTATCAAAATGTGGAGAATTCAGGACATTTATATTCTTTTATGACCTGTTTTGTATTATAGCAGAGAAGTTAATACTTCTGTTACTTAAGGATTGAAGCTTTAGGTGGACATAAGTTGTTATCAACTCGACATGTTGTAGATGTTAGGAAAAACCTAGGAAATCTCTAAAGTAATATATTGTATTCTTTTTTTTTTTTTTTTTTTTTTTTTTACATTTTAAAATGTAAGAGATGAGGGGAAATCCCTTCTCTCCAAGTTTATCTACATGAGTCACCTTATGTCTTCTAATAGAATATAGTGAAATGGTGCCATTTGAATCAGTATTTCCATGTTTTCAATTTAGAATGAGTTTGTATTCATCAACATTCATCTACATTTCTGTTTTACTTTTCAATTTGTGAAACAGTATTTTTTCAGCTGATAAGCACATCCAACCAAGAAAGACTTCTAGTTTTCATTGACATGGAGTGTCAATTGTTCTCTTACTTATTTTATCTTATTGACTAATGTGGTGTTTGCAACTTCAAACCACAGATTAGGCACGTAGATATTGACTAATCCTGACACAAATATTAGCCCACACGATGTGAATTCCTTCAGTGTTTGGGCATTCCTAGGACATATGATGGGTTTTGATTTTCTCATCTGTACCTATTAGACATAGTGTTACACAGTAGCTCTGACAGAGAGGGAAAGAGAACTGGTCTAGAAGTCAGGGGAGTCAAGTTCAAGACCCAGATCAGCCACTCACGTTTATAAGGGCAAATCACTTTTTTTTTTTTTTTAATGTTTATTTATTTTTGAGAGAGGATGCAAGTGGGTTAGGGGCAGAGAGGGAGACACAGAATCTGAAGTAGGTCCAGGCTCTGAGCCGTCAGCACAGAGCCCGACACGGGGCATGAACCCCCATGAGCTGTGAGATCATGATGAGCCGAAGTTGGATGCTCAACCGACTGAACCACCCAGGCACCCCAAGGGCAAATCACTCTTATTCTGTACATTCACCTGAAAAGTGGTAAACACACAAAAAATAATATTCTTCCTATTTATCTTCAATATTTGTTATGAGGATCATATGAAATAATGTTCCAAGAATATTACGTAAACTGAAGAGTAAGATATTATTGTGAAGTTTGAACAGTTATAGGTAGAATTTGTACTGTTCTTCTGTGTGCCTGATTTTTTCTTTGAGGTTTTTTTTTTCAGTTAATCTCTAGCCTTTAGTTTATCTATTTTAAAATGTGAGTAAGAGAGATGACACAGAATTAATTCTTTAATAAAAACGTAATGTTTAAAGAGTATCTGGCTCAAAACCTCAATATGCTGCTACATTTGTTCTTCCATCAGATTGTTTATAGAGATAGAATGGGAAGAAATGGTAGAGGAGATATTTTTTTGTGGAGTTTTGGTCTCTAGTTTATTGTGGTTCTGGTATCAATTTTGAATTGTAGCTAAATAGCAATGACCAATTACATATTATAGTGGGTAGTGATAATGAATTAAAATAGTGGTCAGATTTATATTTTTATAATTAGAAATGTGAGTTAATAATTCACTGTTTATTCATTTTCTTCAACTAACATTGATGTAACTGCTTTTATTTTATAAGGTATTTTGTTAGGTACTTGATTTGAAAGTGTGTTGAAAGAATGCTCGTTTATGAAAAAGATAAAAATGAAAGGTCGTTCAATTGCACTTTGTCTAGTAATGACTAAGGTGTTCTTCCAGTGAAAACAGGGTATACAGTTGTTTCATGGATCTGGAGACTTGACCATACCTGGTGGCTTTCTGTGAAATGGGCAGTTCTCATCCTGGTGATAAAATGATGGTGGCTTTCTAACACAATGTAGTTATTTCACATACATGGCATCATCTTTCGTTTAAATCCCAAGAAAAGGATTATGTAAATATCTGAACATGCAGAAGTTTTACATTAATTTTAATAAAAAATAACAGTTGAACATCATAACTGCCAAAACATTAGATAAATGGAAATAAATGTTCTGATACATTTTCTTGAAGTTGATACAAATTTTAGCAAACATAATAAAATCTTCCTTTCTTGTTCACGGTAGAAATGACCATTTCAGGTCAGCTGTGTCACTGGCTACCATAATTAGCACAAGTCATTTAGCTTGAAAATATCTTTAAAACTTAAACATGTTGAAAGCTTTGTATTAACAGATAAAATTTTTTTGAGACCTTAGGCATATTAGTTTTGCATTTTCTTTCCTGCAGAAATAGGCTTTCCTTCTTATTTCTTTCAAAAATTTCTGAAACATTTTACCCTTGCTATTTGGGTTTACAAGTATAATGTGTGGAAAGAGAATTGGAGATGTTTGCCTGTTGCAGACAGTGATATCTAAGCCACTCATTCAACTTCCTTGTTTTAGGCATTTTAAAAAAATTACTGCTTCTACCAGGTAAAGGAGTTAAACTAAGGTAAACACTCCCAACTACTCACAATGTTGCTTTTCAGTTCCCTCCTTCCAGATCATTCTAATTTCTTTGGATCCATCCATTTCTTTGACCCTTCACTTCCACTATTTTACCAGACCAGCTCACTAAGTAACAAACAATTCTGAATAGCTGAATTAATAATTAATTAATTAATATAGCTGAATTAATAATATTTTAGTTTTTGTCACTGCTAAGCAGTATTACCCATTCCGTTTTACTTGGACAGGGTTAGTAATGGTGTGGAAGTGGCCAGTCTGTGAATGGATGAGTGGGGAAAGAGAAACAGTTGTAAAGTAACAGATAATTAACTCATGGGTTTTTTAACAAGTGAAATTCAAAAGCAAATATTGAAAGTATATTTTAGGGTTACTTCGGTGTCTTATGATATTGCCCTTTCCTTGAAGTTTTAGAAACAAATATCATCATAAATTTGCCCAGGAAATATTTTATTATTATTTCTAAGTTCCCTGAGGGCAGAGGCTTTGTCTTTTTCACAACTGTTCCCAAGGTCTAATTCTTAGTGTTCAGTGAATATTTGTTGGATGAGCGAGTAAATAATGATGATACTAAGGAAAGTCAATAAAATTTCAAAGACCTGTACTTTTTGCTATGTGCAATATTTCTTCAGTTGTATTTATTTACAGATAAGAGATACATAAGAACAAGGCTAGCTGATTTTACTATTTAGCAGTGGATTTACATGTTTTACAAGGTTATATGCTGCCTATATTCTTTCTCTTCTTTCTTTCATGTTATATCCATTGCAGTTCCCTGCTTATAGTAGCTGCTCAAGGTTTGCATGAACATTATGCTTTACTTTAAAGAAATTCTTATCTCTTGTTATATAATTACCTGTGCAGTACAGTAAAGTAGCTTTTTTCATGGTTTTCACTTTTCTTTTTTTTTTTGGATTATTTTTTCCAAGTAGCAAAAGATCTAGGTGTAATGAGTTTGAAGCACATCAGGTAGAATCTGAAGTGATAAACAGGAACTATAAGATGGAAATACTAAGATTTTGCCTTTTCTATGATACAGTGGCAATATGCACAAAAGGTTACCAGTTATTAGTCCATTGGCAGAAAAATTTAGGGAATACAATGCAGTGAGGAAAAACTGGTTGCATGAGACATGGACTTCCTATAAGGTATTACAACCCAGGAGTCTTTTGAAAGTGTACAGATTATGATGAGAGAACAGTAGAGGAACAATAATAACTTATGATTCCCGGAGGTTTACCTTTTAACTTGGCAGTGGTACCAATTTACATGGTCTACTTCGTAGAAATAGTATCTCACTGTTTTTTCAGGGAGTATTGCTTGACTTTTGTAGCCCTTTCAAGCATTTTCAACCATGTAATGGTAGGATACCTTCCTAATTCATGCCTTGTATTTCAGTTAATTACCATACTCCTTCACATCACTAAAAACTTCATTTTTAGCATGTCTACTTCTTGGAAATGTCATCAATTTGACCATCTTCTTGTCCCTTCCTCTCTATTAAGTATCTTTCCATCTCAAAGAAAGCCCTTGCATTTTAATTCAATATACAGTAAAACCTTGGATTGCGAGTAACTTGTTCTGCGAGCATTACCCAAGACGAGCAAACATTTCTAATAAACTTTAACTTGATAAACGAGTGATGTCTTGCAATAGGAGTAGTACGTGATGCCAAATGTCACGTGATCACAACTGAGCCAGTGGTTCTCTCTCTCTTTCACTGTGGGATTGTGTGTCTCATGCTCAGATGCTTGTTCTCAGGCCACGGTGTTTGGCAGAAATCAGTGATGTTTCAGAATGTTGGAAGGTGTCCACAGCTGGGCCTGGATTCTCTGTCTGCCTTTCTGTCTCCTCCTCCCCTGCTCATGGTCTGTGTCTCTCTTAAAAATAAATAAACATTAAAAAAGCCCAAAAATTTAAAAGAAGGAAATCATCAAGAAGTATGAATGGGATATGACAGTGGCTGAAAGATTGCAAGATTTTATAAGAAGTCTGCGCCTGTATCTTGTCTGCATAGGAGAAGGAGAAAAAGGCAGAGGCATCCCTCTCTTCAACTGAGATTAGGGAGATGTTTAAAATGTGGGAAATAGTGCAAAATTTTGTAGACAAGCACCACCTGAATAAGGCTTAAGCAGGGTGAGTGATGAATCTGTTTAGTGACAACACAATGTCACATTTCCATGAAATCCTCAAAAGGAGGCAAAAGCAAGTGTCATTGGATAGGTTCCTTGTTAAAGTTGCATGGAAAGAAAAAGATTCCATTGAGGCAATCAATAGGTTAGCAGTGATTCTGTTAGCGATAGTGAAAGTCGTTCTATACAATAACCCTTCTCTCTTGTCTCTCTCACACCAGCTGTGAAGGTTTTCAAAGATAAGTGCAGGTTAATTTGTTTATATTTCTTTATATTTTGTATTTCTTTATTATTCTGTATTATAGTATAGTAATCATGTTTGTATGAATATTTTTGGGTGATGCAGTGAATCATCTGAGTTTCCATTATTTCTTATGGGGAAATTTGCTTTGATATACAAATGCTTTGGATTACAAGCATGTTTCCAGAGCGAATTATGCTGGCAAACCAAGGTTTTATTGTACTATAGTTCTGTGTTTCCTGCCTTTTATAATCATCTATTTACCACTTAACTGGAGTAAATTAGGAATGTTATCAGTCAATGCCAAGTTTAATATCTGTTGTTTTTTTCCCCTTACTTCTTTCAACTCTTTCTTGCTTCGATCCCTTTAATACTCTTTTTTTTTTTTTTTTTTTTTTTGGCATTACTTATGGCCTTGACTTGAAGGGCAGAAAGCTTCTTGACCTCTTGTTGGGTCTCTCCAGCTAGTTATTATTTTGTTTCTAGCTGTCATTTCTCCTTGCCACTATTTTTAAAATAACAGCACTGTTCTAGGTCTTGTCATAAACCGTTTTATCTGGATCTTTTCTTAAAACTTTTAAAAAATATATAAATGTGCATTACAGTAATCACCAGGTTTGGAGCATTTTGTCTGCAGCAACCCAATAAAACACTTTAAAATGTTTGATCTCATTTAAAACTTAAAACAACCCGATGATCTGAACTATTATTACCACCACTTAATAGACAAGGAAACTCAGGCCGAGGGGGTTAATTATTTGCCAAACATTGTATAGCAACTAAGTGGTAGAATTTGGATCCAATGTAGTCCTCCATGACTCAGTGGCCCAAGCTCATCACTGCTACTCACCGTCACTTCTCTTCTGACATCTCTTGTGCTGGTAGCCTTTGCTGCCTTTCTCTGGTAAGAACCATCACCTATCAGTATACACTCAGGTTATTAGTTGTATGTACTTAACCATGAATTCATCTCTTCTGTAGAGGATGCACTTTCCACATAGGGCAAGATACCATGGAACACCTTCTCTTCCAATTTAACTTTCCCTTGTAAATTTCTTCTCATCTGTTTCTGGTACCTTGGGCACAGTGTTCTGCCTCACTGCCCTGTTGTCACTGCATCCCCATCCTGAATTAGACACCCAGTCGTAGTGCTTTCTCTGATATGGTGCTGCTGAAGAAGACACTCTTAAGCAGCCATGTGTGTATCTGACCTGATCCTCATGGCTGTAGCTGACTGAGGATGAGATGGCTTGTTACCCAGAAATAGCCACATCACAGGTAGGCAGGTAAAGTGTGACATGTCCTTCTGAGAAAAGAATCATTTAAGCCAGTTGGATTCTTTTCTTGGGAATTTGAATGAAGAAATATAGATAAACTGGGGCAGTCAATGGCAGGATTTGTAGGCTAAGGCTCCTGAGGCAGGACCTAGAGAGTCCATAATAGGTCATATGCCAACTGAAGTTATAAGAGAGCAGAAACTATCAGTAAGCAGAAGTAGAGTAGGGAAAAGGAAACAGGTGCACAGAGAGAGGAGATGCCATGAGAAAGATAGCTTGTATCCTGTGTGAAGGAGGTTTACAGAGAACAGCTGGTCCCCAGACCTCCTCTAGACAGCTTTCTGGTTCTTGTCTCAGCTTTTATGGGAAACTTCATTTTATTTGAGATAACTTCTGCCCCTGTTTCTTGGTCTTCAAAAAGCCTGGGCTAGTTCTTCTTAAAGCATCAGTGATTATTAGTACTTATTGAATTATTTTAGCTAAGATAAAGGCCCTAGAATGATACTTTTTAGATATGATTCTATTCATTTATGTTTGGTCTCTTATAAAAGGTACCTTTTGATTTCCTTTGCTTCAGTCACCCCCAACAATTTTCATGAGTAATAGTATCTTGGTATCACCTTGATTCAGTTGTCAAAAGATTTCAGTCGCTGCTAGTTATCTTTCCAACAAGTAAATTCTTACACATATGGTTAAAGAATGACCACCTGCTCCTTATCTTGGGATGGTCCTATCCGTCTTAAGTGTAGTCTCTATTTTGTTTAAGATAACTTGCTTACCATAGGCACACTGGGTTTCCTATGTTTGATGGGGAAGAATGGCCACATTACAGAAAAAAAAATAATGTTTATTTTATTTATTTTGAGAGAGAGAGAGAGAGAGTGTGTGTGTGTGAATGGGGAGGGGCAGAGAGAGAGAGAGAGAGAGAGAGAGAGAGAGAGAGAGAATCCCAAGCAGGCTTTGTGCTGTCCACAAAGAGTCTGATGTGGGGCTCGATCTCATGAACCATGACATCATGACCTGAGCTGAAATCAAGAATTGGCTGCTTAACTAACTGAGCCACCCAGGAGCCCTCAGAAAAATTTAAACATATACAAAATAAAGGAAATAGATGATAACTTTTTTTTAACCCTGTAACAGTTATGCATACGTGCCCAATCTTGTTCTATTTAAACTCCGTCTAACTTGTTATGATGAGCACTGGGTGTTGTATGTAAGTAATGAATCACTGACTTCTACTCCTAAAACCAATATTGCACCATGTGTTAACTAACTAGAATTTGAATAAAAGTTTGGAAAACAAAACAACAAATAAACCTCTGCCTAGCTGCTTTACAGTGCAGATTATTTTGAAGCAAATTGCATACATTTCATTTGTAGCTCTACAAATGGGTATCTCTAAAAGATGACCTTTCTTAAAAAAACATAACTGAAATACTATTATTACCCTGTTAAAAATCCTAAGTAATTCCTTTATGTCGTTAAATGTTTCTGACCTTAAAATACTACATTTACCGTAGCTAGGACCATATTATGTAATAAGGAAAAGAGAGGACAATCCCCTGGAGTCCAGAGCATGCTCGTAATGCTGTGTATGAAGGGTTGCCCAACACAAACTGCCTTTTGTCTGCAGAGCTGAAGTAGGATGCTTCTTATTTGAGCAGTGTTGATTTAGTGGCTCATTTAGTATCTTTGATGCTTTGTATTCACTTAGTTTTTACCTATAACTTATAGGTTTCGTTGCATTATAAAAATGGTGGTCTCTGGAGTTGTACAGAAGAAAGCCTATGCTGCCGTGCATGGGCCCTGGGCAGCAACATTTGTATTTAAGTATAGTATGCAACCAGGGTTGAGAACGGAGGTCTAAAGTATACTATCTGGGCTTAGTACAAATAATAGCATTATCTATTACATTTTATCTTTACCAGTTCAAGATTATAATTATAAATATAACTCAGTAATTCTATTAGCTTTGTTTCACTTGCTGGGTATTTCCTTTCTTTTTGTTTTGTTACTTTTAAGAGATAATCATAGTAGTATGAAACATTCTGTCCACATAAAAGCTTATTGAAGAAGTTAAATATTCTAGCTAATTAAAGAAAACACTAATTGGACAGATTGCTGTTTTATATTATTAATTTTAATTATTTTTTAATCAGAATGCACGTTTTTTAAGGAATGCTGCTGTTTTATACTTTTTTTCATGAATTGAGTGACTTAAATATTCAGATTATTATTACTATTTTTGAGTAGTTGGTTTTGCTTGGTCTGTGGATGGGACAGAAACAAGATGTAAAAATCTCTTGCAGTATCGCAAAGTTTATAACTCCTGGTCCCAATCCACACTTTATCTATCCCTAAATCATCTATCTATCTATCTATCTATCATCTATCTATCTATCTATCTATCTATCTGTACATATATGTAAAGTTATTCCATTTACCATTTGCCAAAGTATTCAGCATAATGTCATTAGTTTTCTTTGCACTCTTGCATGGCATATTAGTATGTCAAATCTTACTTGCTAGGAAAGGAAACTGATGTTCGGAAGCCAAATGGTTTGTCTGTTTTCAAAAAGCAAATTAGTGGTAGAGTTGGTTAAAACAGTAGCCTATAGTGTATCTCATTTGAAGGCATTACTTTACAGTGTCGTGAAAGCTTACACTATAACAATATTAGGTGTTGCCAGTATTTTGGTTTTACTAAAACAACATATTCCTAGGAATTCTTTTGATAACTGTGTAATTTGCCTGGCTATCTCTTATTACACCAGTGTGACCATCTGTATTAGTTTCCCGAGGCCTCTGCAACAACGTAATTTATTCTCACACAATTCTGGATGCTAGAAGTCTAAAATCAAGTGTTGGTAAGATGATGCTTCCTCTAGAGGCTCTGGGGAAGAATCCTTCCTTGACTCTGCCTAGCTTCTGGTAGCTTTCTGCAGTCCTTGGCATTTCTTGGAGTATTGCTGCATCACTCCAATCTCTGACTCTGTTGGCACATGACCTTCTTCTCTGTGTGTATCTCTTTGTATCCCTTCCTCTTTTTATAAGGACAGAAGTCACTGGATATGGAGCCCACACTAATCTCGCATGACCTCATCGTAACTTGGTTACATTGGCAGAGACCATCCAAATAAGGTCGTATTTACAAGTGCCAAGGGTTAAGACCTGAATGTATCTTTTTCGGGGACAGAATTCAATCCACTACACTATCATGCTTGAATTCAAAGTGTTATTTGGTGCCTATTGCTTGCTAGGCTTTCAGTAAATTTTTGTTAAAGGACTGCCTGGTACCATCATATGCATTCAGTAAGCCGTAATATAGTCATTACTTCTAGAAGTAGAAGAAACAGTAAAAAATCATATAGCCCATGCTTTCCATGTGAAAGATTATGTGTCATCTTTAGTTCATTGGTAAAACAACAAAAAAGTTTGAGTGATTGGACTATAATCACATAGATACTGTCCACTGGATGGTATGAACAAAATTTTTATTATTTAAGTGCTATCATAGAGTCTTTGTGATAAATCTTTTTTTCTTACTAATTAGTGTTTTTAGATATTAATACCTGACATTGAGATGATATGACAGATATTAACATAGTTAGGACTTCAGAGCTCGTCTAATCAAGCTGTTATTTTACAGCTGAGAAAGCAGAGGTCTGAAAAGGTTAAGTGAGTTGTCGAAAACCAGGGGTAGGTGATGACATTTCTGGGTGGGTCCTGAGTGTTTAGTATTGAATTCTATAATTTGAATCTAATGAAGCAAATTTGATAGCACCTAGAACACACTGATAAAAATCAATAACATGCTTCAAAATAAATACTGAAAGAATGTGAAATAATTTAAAGGCAAAGATAAGGGATTTTTTTTTTTTTAATGTTTTATTTTTGAGACAGAGAGAGACAGAACATGAGCAGGGGAGGGGCAGAGAGAGAGGGAAACACAGACTCCAAAGCGGGCTTCAGGCTCTGAGCTATCAGCACAGAGCCTGACGTGGGGCTTGAACTCACAGTGAGATCATGACTTGAGCCAACCAACTAAGCCACCCAGGTGCCCCGAGATAAGAGGTGATTTAATTAATCAGCAATATTTTTCTCTTGCCACTGAAGGCAAATGGACAAAAACCGGCTCAAACACCACGAAAAGCAGATTGGGTTCGTTTTCCATCTAGAAAGTCTGACAGTGGGATTGTTGAGAATTGTCATGGGGAATTTGAAGAGGAATGAACTCAAAACAAAACGAAAGCAAAACCCACACAAATTCACTTATTAGTTTGGTCTTACCTGGAAATTTCAATTTTGTTTTTTTCAGAGCCACTCGTTTGCTCAGTCCACATCAGTACTTTTCCTCTGAGAATGTAACTTTAAGTGTATTTTACAAGGTGAGATTTTCAACCACTGCAGTCACAATCTTTGAAATTCCTTGAATCTGTAGCTCCTCAGTGCCTGGTTTTTATATCTGTTTCCCATAAAACAGGACATGATGTAAACGGTAGCTTACAAATCTTCGACTTTCAGATTACACCATAATATTCATACATCAGACTTCCTCTGGATGGATCAAAGTTTTGTGTCTCCAGTAGGATCCTTAATGCCTTCCAAGACTGAGAGAAAAGGAGTAGTTTAGTATACCTATCTACTGTATTGATCCATCCTCTTCTGGGTTCTGGCATGGCTTTAGCTAGTTGATGGATTTTCTAGCTGTGAATGACTGTCATGTCTCATTTGAGTACTTCCTGTTGAGTACGTTCGGTGCCTGACTTCTCTTCACTTACTGGTTGCTCTGACAAAATCAGATTGCCTGCGTGCCACTTGCATATAACTGTATGCTCTTTTCTACAGACTGCCTTTCTTATGTCTGTAGCCTTCCCTTTTGATAAAGGCTGTTATAAGCAGTTATAAGTTTCTATTTTGTCTTTGTTTAAAAATGTAATCTAACCTCTTCTTCCATAGGCTTTTACAAGCTGTCTAAAAACAAACAAAACAAAATAATTAAGCCTACTTGTCAGTGGCTGTACATACAAGTAAGTGGCTCTCGTTGACTTGGCAAGGACGACAGTGGGCAACCAGAAAGTCCTTAAACCTTCCTCTTGCATTCAATGAGTTTCTTAACACCAACGAACGTTTACAATTTTAAGGCAGTGGCTCTGGGGACTTCAAAGGCAATTATGGTTATTAGCCCTCTTTTCAGTTGTCAAACAGGGTAGCCACTGCCTGTGTCAAGGATTAAGAAAGAAGTGGACACAATAGATGAAGATGGGCCGGTTCAAAATACCAAGCATCCAAGCTTTCTAGCTGCTGTGTTGGATGGAAAAGTTAGAGAAATTCTATATTACTTACTTCTACTTTGTTAGGGTGTTAGCATTGGATTTCTTTTTAAAAAAGATGACTATCAAGAGTTATACAGACCCCCAGTGGATAATTATGAAACATATCAATCAATACAGATCCATGTATAGCCTAGTGTATTTACCTTCAGTGTTATTTATTAGCCCTAACAGTTTGGAGAAATAGCTTAACTTTTCAGAGCCTCAATTTTCTTGCCTCTAAAAGTGGGACCAATAAAACCTATCTTGCAGAATAGTGTGCAAATGAAATTAAGTCAAATGAAATAATGTATGTCAGGGCCCTAACGTGGTACCTGGCATGATGTAAGTGGCACACAAAAAGTACAGTGTTTCTTTACATTTGGATAGCACTGTACAGTTTTCTCACATACTGTATTATCCCATTTTATACTTTCTCACATAGTGTGCCACCCCCTTTCAAATGAAACTATGAAGCAGTCAGAAAAGATGGTGATATCACCTCTTGTATGTATGAGAAACCTGTGTTAGAGAATGATTAGTCCACATGGTTATGTATGTGTAGGTCTTCTGATTCCTAGGCAGAAGCCTTAGCCTTTTCCCTACTTATTTAAACTTCTAAGTTGCTCCTTCATTCATTTAAGGTTCTAGCTATAGGTATGAAGGGTTAAGAGGCCAGGGCTTTAATGGATTTCCTGCTGCCTTTTAAGTCTGTATGCCAGTGAAATAACAGATATCTGTTATGCAGGGCTTTGGGAAATAATTTAAGATGCTAAACAACCATATAAAATTGAATGTTTTGAGTTAACAGTCACATTTTCTTTACTTGTTTGTAAGTTAGAAACATCTAAAAAATAATTAGTTCCAGGCACACCTGGGTGGCTCTGTCGGTTGAACATCCGACTTCGGCTCAGGTAATGATCTAGTGGTTTGTGGGTTCAAGCCCTGTGTCAGGCTCTGTGGCTGACAGCTCAGACCTTGGAGCCTGCTTCTGATTCTGTGCCTCCCTCTCTCTGCCCCTCCTCTGCTCACGCTCTGTCTCTCTCCCTCTCAAAAATAAGTAAACATTAAAAAAAATTAAAAAAAAAAAAACAAAACCCTTCTTACTAACAAATTCTGAATTGCTACTAAGGCGCTTTTGTTGAAGAATTCCTGAGAATTAGAGTTACCTATTTTTTGTTGGAGAAACTCATTTTATTAATATGTGGTAATTAAACCAACACTTTAGGAATTATGAGCAAATAGTGTAGGGCATTGCTGGATTATCTTTTTTTCTTTAAGTTCACTGAAAGAAAACATTCCCAGTAATTGTTAACACTTGTAGAAAATCCTGTGTAAAAGTGATGGAAAGTACTCGGCCCTTGTACCATACCTAGGAATTAAAAAAGCAAGATTGGTCCACATTATGCAGTATGGTGCATGTTCGCTCTAAGTCCACATACTTCCTTCAATGCACAGAACTGGGGCAGGTGTTATTAATAAAAAATAATAATAAAAACCCCTTCTATTTTAAATAAGGATGCTATTCTGCCAGCTTTGAAGCTCACACATACTCTCTAACTTAGCCCAGCTTTCGCTCATCTGGTCTTTAAATGGCTCCTTTCATGTGGTCAGCCCACGAGCCATGCGTACTGCCGCTCAATCACGCCACTGTACGTCGCCATCATGAGGGTGGTTTGCATGATTTGCATTTCCTGTACTGTTTGAGCTTCAATGAGCTCTAAGCGCCACGTATGAAGAAACCACTGCCAAATAATGCAATGATTTGATGATTTTAGTCAAACCAGATGAGTTTGTGCTGCAGTCAGGCTACCAGGTCAGGGGTGGGGGTGGGGAGATGTTGCCAGGATATCCTATAAAAAAAGCATTCTTTGCAATGTCCATACATGCAAGATGTGAATTTCTTAACAGGTCTGGTTATGTAACAGAAGAAGGTACTTTGGGGAAGATGGCACTGAAGGGCTTTGATGAATAACCATATATATGTTACTCTTAGAAAATTCAGTCTTCTAGATTTTAGTTACATCATGCTGCCAGTGTAATTATTTATTGTGACAATAATAGGTTTTGATGGCGTTAATTTTCTAACCATACAGAGTTAAATTTAGTCAAAATTAAATTAAATACATTGATTACGTGCCCCCTTGTCCTATAAAAGAAAGCTTGTATTTTATTAAAAAGTGGTTGATAAAAGCTGTCGGACAACTCCTACAGAATTGGCATAGTAGTGGGCCAATGAATAGTTACTAAAGTGGGGAAGAAAAAAAATATGTACCAGATACTAGTCTTCATGAAAAACATAGACAGATGGGGAGACAGACCTATATGATGCCACAAATAGATGAATATCTTGTAAGGATTTCAAACAAATGTTGAAAGATCCAGTGAAATTTTAAAAGTTGGTTTAAAAGTATATCTTGGGCTTATAAATAGTGTATTTATTTCTGCTCACCTGAAGCCCAACCTGTAAATTGTTCATGAAATATTTTATCAATATTAAGCAAAAAGCATGTAGACTGAATCTATATATAACCATAGAGGTATTAAAATGAATCTCATTAATAACATTGACTTTAATTTTTCTTAGACTTCTTACACTCAGATATGGTGTTATATGCCTATAAGAAAAACTTCAGCAGAAATCCTGTTAACCGGTAATTGATAATAGCCTTAAAGATTTCCTATTCTTGTTACAGATAATTGAAGAATATTTATTCTTTTTTCCCATATAATGTATACTTTGTGAAAATGTACCTGATAACATGCTGCGGGTGCTTCTCAGTAGTTTTTAGTTTAGTGCCAGTTCACTTGATTACATCCTACCAGCTAATCAAGTGTCTTTCGTGCGTGCCCTACAGCAGTTTTAAGATATTCTAAAGAGGAACCTTCAAAGCCACAGGTACTTACTGAGGAAATTATTGTATAATTATTTCTATTATGAAAAAGTAGGCAACTTATGTGGAGGAGAAACTAATATATTATTCTATCTACACTAAAGTGGTTTTGCATGTTGCGTGTATCAGGCAGCCATTTAAGCCTGAGAACGGTTTTCATGTGATGAGGACTGGAGTGTTCAAGGCCAGCCTTTACTTCCTTTTTAATTATCTCTTATACTTTCTTTGCTAATTTCTACTTTTAACACTGATCTTACTTTGATATATGAATTAATCCCGATCTAATGCACAGTTTGGCACTATTGGATTGTTACTAGAATATCTGCCATGGGAAATCTTGACCCAGGGAGCACTTTTTTCAAAGTGTCTGAATTTAAAAGAGGAAAAATTTGTCCTCCTGAACTCTTTCAAGTATTCAATGCAGTGTGCTCACTGATGATATTGGAATGTTGCATTTTAGGTACTATCGTAGCTTTTACATAGATTATTAAAATTATTATTGCTTATTAGGTAAATTAGCTTCAAGAACATTAAGCTTATTAATGGAGATTTTAGCTTTATGTAAATACATTTGAATAATGAATACTATTGTACCAACTTTTCTTTGAACATTCTTCTTGGTTACTTAGTTTCTAAGAAACTATTTTTTTGAAAATAAAAATAAATTGTATTTTTAGATGCTTAATCCCATGGGGGAAAGGAACACATTTTGCATTAGTTGTGTTTAATTTATTAAACGATTCTGCAACGCGCTCTGTGCATAGATCATGAAAACCACTGGCACACATTTTTCCTGACCTCACAACATAAGCTGCACTCTTGTGGCAATCCCAGCAAATGTGTTTATAAAGATTCCAGAAAGAATAGTCTTGTGACTAAATAAGAAACAGAAGCTCAAGCTAAGAGCCAAACAGATACCTATCGGTTTCCTTGAGTTTAATCTGATGAAAAACATGGCCCTCAAAAACATTAAATACAGTGTCATGTCAGAGAGGCAGCATATGATAAATATAGTTCATGACAGGAAATCGTTATTAAATCAGCATTACTAGTGAATCTGTTATGGAAATTTCCCTGTAATTTAGTTACGTTTCCCCCGTTTTTCACCTTCAGTGCATCACTATACTTTTCTGCTTTAATGTTAAATATGCAATTTTCAGTTGACTGAAAGGCAGTTTACCTACTTTTAAGTAACACACTTCTTTATTGTTATCACTAATCAAACATGAACTGGCTGTTGACTTCAACTAGAAAAACCAATGTACAGAGTAAAAGTATTTCTTTTTACCAAGAACAATGTCTGTACTGGACATTGGCCATCGTGACCTAAATATAATAAACCTAATGGTAGCAACTTCACGGCTTTTAACAAGGGCAAGCAGTTGTTTTGAATGAGAAACACGGCAACTTGGTTGAATCTCAGATTGCTGATGGCCATCTAAATTTAAAACTAGTAATTATTTGACATAAAAAAGTTGACAGCTTCGTATCTAACTTCATCAGAATCACATCATCTTTATGGTTTGCTTTGAAGAAATACAGGTACAACATTAGTCAATATAACCCATGTATTTGTAGCTAAACCCTGAGTCCTCTAATTCCTTAACAGTTCAGAAAGCATTTTTTAGAAAATATTTTTACAACGCAAGAGGATTATTTGGCTGACTTACATTAATGAAACGTTTTGGCACATGTTAAAGATTTCATCGAGCTATTACAACCACCCCCAAAAAATCTTGGTTTCTATTTAAAATGTCACCAATGTGGAAAAAATACCATCAATCAAATTGCATATCTTCTAACTGGAGACAAAAAAAAAAAAAAGTAAAATAAAACGGAAACAAACAGTGAGCTTCCAGTTCATTTTTGGCTTCCCTTGGAATTCTGACTTAGATATGGTCAGTTATGTGTGGCCTTAAGATTATCTTTTTTTTTTCTCTTTGTTCCATTGTATGTTTTCATCTTCACAGGAATAAATCCACTGAGCAATATTCCTAACTTTATGCTGCTTTAGTCAGACACTGGGAATGCTTCGTTTTTGTGAATGAGAACAGTAAGAGAAATTATTTTTCTGGAGAAACACAGGGGCCCCACTTTATAATAAAGAACTACAAAATTGCATATCATTCTTTTCTTCTCTCTTTAAAATTATTCTTAAGGCCTTAGGGGGAACAAAGACCCCCTTCATAGGAAACTTAAATACTAAATCCTTCTTATGAGTTTAATCCAGGAAGAAACCTGTGTGCAAGTGGCATAAACAGCACTGGGACCCTTATCTCTTAAAATTTAGCTTCTTTCTAAGCAATACATGTAGAAAACTAAGTGGCTGTTGCCTAACTGTGCTCCCTGAGTTCTGTCAGTAATTCTTGTCTAATGAATCTTAGCCCTTTCTCTAGTCTCTCTTTGTGTCAGGACTATTTCACCTTGGAGGCAGGACAAGTGTCCTAGCCCCCAGATCATGAAGATGTTTTGAGCCATCTCCGTCTGTGCTTGTACATGTATGGAGTAAAGGGATGTCTCACTTTTCTACTATAATTTACTCTTAGGAACACTCAGCTCAATTACATCATGTACCTGCTGTGGGAAAGATATTGAAACCACGGTAGGAAATCAAGTCACGTGACATTATTTAGAGGTTTTGCACAAAATGTGCTAGAATGCATGCCAACTCTATAATAAAATCACATGTGTATTATAATACAACTCTTTCACAGAACACCTACCCCAGTATCTTCAGAAAGTTCCCCAGCATTGGTTTATTTATAGACCATGCCAGAAATCACTCTAATAGTAACATACCAGCCTCCCATAACCATTGTGTGTGATAGCAAAACCTAAGTAGCAGTGAATATTCTTGAAACTGTTAGGTAAGCAAGGCATAATTATATTCACCTAACATATATTGGAAATGTGCTGGGAGAGATTAAGTTATTGTGCAAAGATAGGCCACTTTTAAGTGGCAGGCAGAAGAAAAACCAAGGTTTCCTGGCTTGTGCTCTTTCTCCTCTATATTTACAAAGAAATATAGTGCATTATCTGACAATGAGAAGATTGTTTCACTCAGAAGTCACACTGATACTCTTGCTGTCCAAGTGACCTCAATCTAGGAGGCTTTTAGCTCAGCCACTCTGGCTGGTTGAGGGTAATCTGAAAGACTGACTGTATGTATCTCTGTTTTTCTAATTCACTTACTCAAAATGCCAGCTTTGATGACTTAAGTAATCAGGGAAGCTTTGTGGGGAGATAACGTGTTCCTCTGACTCTTCCTCCTTTTTACCGAGCAGCCAGGAGTTACTAATTAGGGATCAGGGAGCGAGATGAATGGAATACTAACCTTCTGGTGACCCAAGTCATCACTGAAAATGCAGCAAAATTGGATCCAACTTCCTGATCAGAAGCTCCTTGTTGACTCTTTTTCTTTCGCCTTCCATGGGCTCATCTCTTTGTCCAGCCCCTTTTAGTCTCTACATTTTTCTGAGGCACATCTTAGGATTTCAGGTCCATTTCCTTTTCTGGCTTCTGTTGTACCCAGTTCCTAACCTACATCACAGGGTGACTAGTGAGTTAGGTGCTCCAAACCGGACGGAGCCCAGCAGGATACAAGGGTGTGAGACACCTCAGGAAATCCTCTCCTTGTCAAGCGAAGGCAGAGAGGCTTCTATCTGTAGCCAGCTGAGATACGGAGTGAGGCATTGAACACACATTTACAAATCAAAATAGTAGTCTTCCAGGGATAGAATATGGACCAACATGCTGCAGAATTTTAACCTGCACATCCATGGGTAGGGGATAGACGGTGACAGTCATAAAAGCAGGAAGGTTGTATCTTCTGGAAGCAGTGATCACAGAGACAGAGCTCTTTACCTTAATAATGATAGATGGTGTTTTTAAATGTACTTATTTCTACAGGATTTCATCTGTTCCTCCTAGCAGGTAAGTATGAACAATCTCCTGTTATATACCAGGTTCAGAAAAGTTGTGCTGTGCTCGGGTTACCCATTAGGAAATTTTAGAGTCAAGACTTGAACCCAAGACCTCTAATGTAACACATGATTCCCGCCGACCCCCCCCCCCCCCCCCCCCGCCGTATCGATGCCTTTGATTCTCAAACAGAACACATTTCTACTCTTCGTTCCTTATTTTCTTGGTCTCACAAAAATATATGCCAGGCACTATACAAGCACTGGGTAAACCAAGGTGAACAAACGAGCCATATACCCTGCGTTTGTGGAGCTCAGACTGCACTTCCTAAGACTGGTGATTGGTTTGGTAGTCACCAGCCACGTGTGGCTGTTGAGTCTGTGAACTGTGGCTGTTCTGACTTGAGATAAGCCATAACTGTAAAATACACCCTGAGTTAAAAATGTTTAGTTCGAATAAATAATGCAATTTTCCCGTATTTTTTATACCGATTATATGCTGATAATATTTTAGATGTATTGAGTTAAATAAAATATATTACTAGAACTGATTTCATCTTCATTTTCCTTTTTTTAATGGCTAGTAGAAAATTTTAGTGGCTACTAGAAAATGTTAAATTATATATCACTTACACTTATTGTAAATTATGTATCACTTATTTCCATTGGGTAGCAAGCTGTGACCTGCGGGGAAGTGATTTTATAAGGGCTCATTCAGCAGTTTAGTACTTCGGTAGTTACATTTTTTACACGAAACATTTGGATCCTTTGAAATTTGTTCTGGTGCATGCTGGTCTGGATTCCAGTTTATTTTTTTCTCCAGATGCCTACCAAGCTGATTCAACACCAATTAGTTTGTTCGTCTTTGTTTTGAGAGGTTACCTTTATCACATGCTAACTCCTTGTATGGATTCTATTTCTGGATCTGCTCTTCTTTCCCATTGGTCCGTGTTATGTTTGGATCATTGTTATTTGGTGCTATTTTTTGAGATTTTAAAGTATTTTTTTAATATCTGGTGAGGTTAATCTCCATCTCCACTTCCAATTAATCATCCCTCCCCACCTTCACTTCCAACAGAATTTTCTTGACTGTTGTTTTCTCCTTGTCTTTAGCTATGGAAATTAGGATCCGTTTGTCCAGTTTAAAATAAGCAAAAACAACCTTTTAAAAATTGTGATAAACAGACTCAAAGAGAATTGATGTCTATTTATGTTAACTCTTCCTATCTGAAGTAGTGGTACTGCTTTTCATTTATTCGAGTCATCTTTGGGATTCTTCCAGTAACACTTTGACATTTTCTTCTTAGAGCTCTTACCCATTTCTTAAATTTATTCTTAGAAATTTTACCTATATATGTATGTACTACTGCTTATGCAATCTTTTCTTAAATGCTTGCCATATATATGTATATATGTATGTATATATGTATATACATATATATATCAGAAAACATAATATTTTTAGTATTTTAATAATTTAAAAACATACTAATTTTGTAGTCTGTAAGCTTACCAAATTCTCTAATTCTTTGTGAGAGATAGGGTTTTTGGTTGATGGTCTTAAGCTTTCTAATCTTGACCACAAATACTGATATGTTCATTTTTTTTCCTTTTTAAAAAATTTACTTATTTCTTTCCCATTTTTTTTCCTTTCAATTTTTTTTTCTCCTGTCTAATTCTGTCATCTGGTTCCTGCAGCACAATGCTAAATAGTACTGGTGACAGTAAGTATTTTGTCTTGTTTCTGACTTTAAAGTTTCATCTTAAGTATGAAGCTGGCTTTTGAATTGAACTGAACATACTTTATTATGGTGAAAAAAATTATGTATTCCTATTTTAAGAATAGCAATTTTATTGGATTAAAAAATCATGAATAGTTGTTAAATTTGTTAAATGCCTAGTCATGATTATGCGATTGCTTTTTCTCTTTAGAGCTGTTGAAGTGATGAATCTTATTGATTTACTAATATTGAACCATGCTTGTGTGTTGACGAAGAAGATCACTTGTTCATGATGTTTTACTGTCTTCATATCTTGTTGTTAAGTTCTGTTTGCTAATATTTTATTCAAGATTTATTTATTTAGAAGTGAGATTACTTGTTATGCATTGGTTTTGTTACACTTACTTCAGAAAAATAAAATAATTTTGAAGTTCCTCACCCCCTATTAATACCAGCTTAAAAAGAAACGGACTTTTCTGCTCTTTAAAAATTTGCTAGCATTCCCCTGTGATATTGTGCAAGCTTAGTATCTCTTTTGGGGTGGAATGGTGGCAGTGGTTGTAATGATAGTGGTGGATCTTCTTGGGGGGGCAGCTTTCCCTATTAGGAAAATCTGTTTTTATTTGTTTCTATTTGTTTTTTAGATTCTCTACTTCCACTGGTAGTTATTTATTTATTTTTTATAAAATTGTGTGTGTAGTTCTTTTGATGTTTAAGAAGGCTTTCTTTTTTTTTTCTTATTGGTTACCTTCATAATTAAGAGTTTCTATGATACCCTAAGTTCACTAATTTTTGAGTTAGTATCTATTAATTCTTTGTAATAAATGATGATAAAATTAATGTGTTCCCACTTATCCATTGCTCTTTCTCTACCATCTGATTTCAGTCAACATTATTTTTCTCATTTTTTTACCTATATATTCTTTAAATATGCATATACTTCTATTGTTTGATTTGTAATCTTTCAATAGTATCTGAAGATTACCAGCTATTATGGTAAAGGCAATAGGCAATCTCTTCTACTTCCCAAATTTCTTTTACTTTTCCTCCAACAGTTGTATTATATTTCATAGCCAGAACAAACACCTTTTATGTTCTATTTGGCTACCCTAATTCCTGCATTGGTTTGGTTTTGGTTCTATAGCTAAACATATTTGTTGGAAGACTTCTGCTTTCAACCAATATGAAATAACAACTAGATTTGCTTTTCCCTCTGAAACAAAGAAAATGTGGACAAAGTATGTGAAACCATTCAAGATGTAGCATCAACCAGGCCGTGATCCCTGAGACAAGCCAATTAGATGAGGTGGGCACTCTTATTTCCCAAACTTTTTGCCTTGAAAGAGTTTCTGAGCCCTGATGCAAATAAAAGGAATCCCAGGAAAGACTAGTAGACCTATGGAATTGAGGAGATGGAGGTAAGAATCTAGATAGGGGAAAACAAACAAACAGCACACTCAGAATACTAGAATAAAGAAAGCTGCTGGAAGAAAGAACTCTGGAGGTCTATAGAGCATCCCCATTGAGCATTCATCTGAGTACAGATCAGTTCATGTATGTTAGGAAACTGAAGGCCAGAGAAAGACCCATTTGAGAGGATTAAAAACAATAGTGGCAGGACACTAGCGTGGCTCAGTCGGTTAAGCCTCTGATTTCGGCCCAGGTCATGATCTCATGGTTGGTGAGTTTGAGGCCCTCTTTGGGCTCTCTATTGTCAGTGCAGAGCTTTCTTCAAATCCTCTGTTCCCTGCTCTCTCCCTGTACCCCCCCCCCCACTCGTGTGTGTGTACGCATACACATACTCTCTCTAAAATAAACATTAAAACAAACAAAACAAAACAAGATAATGCCCATTGCTCACAAAAGGCCAGAAATAGTACCTATTACCACCAGCCAGACTGGAAAACCTCATGATTCAGTCACGGCTGTGGTCTCAACTGAGGCTCAACTGGAGAAGGATCCACTGCCAAGCTCACATGTTTGTTGGTACCATTCATCTTCTTGTCAGCTGTTAGACTGAGGGTTTCAGTTTCTTGCTTGCTGTTGCCAAGGGGCCATCCTCATTCCCTGGTATGTAGGTCATCCTAACATGTCTGCTTATGTCTGTGAACCCAGAAAGGGAGAGTCGCCTTGAAATGCAAGGTGGTAAAATCATATGTAATAGAAGCATATATGCCCTGTCACCTTTGCTGTATTCTGTTGTTTAGAGCAAGTGGTTGGTCCTGCCTACACTCAAGGTTGGAGGGTGGGTTACACAGGCCATGAGTACAAGGAGGTGAGATCATGAGGGCCACTGTAGAGTCTGTTGTCTATAGTAGTGTTTAGGAGAATGTCTTAAAAGCAACTGAATTTTAAAAAAGAACAGCAATAACAAATTACTTTAGAAGAACAAAGTTAAACCCAGCAGCACATTTCTTATGGAAACATTGCACAGGAGAAGGCAGTGGAGCAACATCTTCAAAACCCAGAAAGAAAACCTGAAACTGGCAACCTAGAATTCTATACCCAGCAAAAATATCACTCAAAAGAATGGTAACAAACGTGGTGAAAATAAAACAAGTCCTGGGGATGTAATGTACAGCATCATGACTATAGTTAATAATACTGTATTGTGTATTTGAAAGTTGCTAAGAGAGTAGATCTTAAAAGATCATAAGAAGACAAAACTGTAATTACGTATAGTAATGGACATTAACTAGACTTATTTTGGTGATGTTTTGCAGTATGTTGAATAGATATATTATAGGTATATTATATATATAAAACTAATGCATTTGTAAGAAGTAAAAACAACAACAACAAAACAAAAGCAGAAAAACCCAAAGGTAAAATACAGGGTTTTACCCAAGAGAGAAAAGTAAGAGTTGAGAGGAGAAGAGGAAGCAAGCAAGAAACTTTGTCATTTTTGGCACTATGTATTTTTCTCCCAATGCTACTTCCATAACATTTTCAATTCCTCCTGGGTCAAAATCTTAGTCAGGAGTATACATCCATTGTTTCCTCCAAATCTGGGCTGATGTGTGTATATATTTGTGCATTCCTGCTTTACTTGTGGGTGATGGCAATCAAATAAAAAATGTATATCTTAGTTCTTTTGAATATTTTCATGCACCACTCTTTTCCTTTATAAGAGAACTTTTTAACAGGGCTTAAGAAGTCCTGATAACTTGCATATGTTATATTTAATTGAGAATAGTATGTAAAAAATTTAAATTGTAATGATTTAAATTATTTAAATAACATAAAATAAATTTACTTTAAGTAATTTAAATTATTTAAAATGATATTTAGTATGGTTTTCAACATTTTACATACAACTGAGCTTTCATTTCAAAAATATTTTAATTTTGTGACTATGGGTCTCAACTCTTGTTTCTGTATGTGTGTGTGGAAGAAAAAAATAATATTTGTGCTTTCCATCTCATAAGGTTTTTCTAATATTTAATTTTATATTATATACAATAAAATACGTGAAAATTCTGGGGACAAGTAAAATTCTAAGGTATTTTTTTTAGAATCACAATGTCATTTTTTAACTTTGTGTTAAAAATAACTGTGGTTCTTGTTTTCAGAATGCCTACTACAATGGAGATACTTCCTCGAAGTACATGTTTTTATTTTAGGAAATTGCAAGTTTTCTGTATTTTTAATCTGGTTTTTGTCCCCGTGTAATGGTTCTATTCCACAAACTATTTGGTCTCCCACTTTATTAATTTTAGACCTTGTTCAATTTGGTGCCACCTTTATCACGGTGAATTTTAATATTGCTCTAGCAGTTTGACTGCCTGTGATTTCTACTATCTTGATGTATGATACAGGAAACATTTTGCTTAGAATATTTCATTCAACTATTGAAATGTCCAGCACTGTTTCAATTGACTGCTTATCAACACAAAGAAAGTTATTGATTCACTCCTGAAAAAAAATCACTTCAGTTTTTTGCATAATTGATATATAAAGATTTTCATTTGCAGTGATCAGAGTTTTGATACCAGTGGGGTCAAGAAGGTTAGAGATTTTGGTAAATACTAGAAGCCTTGTAATACTGTCGTTAGTTGAAAAAGCCTTGAAACATTAGAAGCAAAAGACATCTGTTTCATCTAGACCCCTGAATGTCATACACAATGAAAAGGTCTGGAGGTATGTGGTACAACTTGGAGTTCAGAGCTGGAAAAATCATTTGTTTTCATGGAGGCATTGGTATCCTACTCAGCTTCGAAGAATGAGTAGGCCTGGGATGGACACATATGGAAGAGCAGCCAGACAAGAGAAGAGCATGTCGTTACATAGCGTTTATGAAGTGCTCTCCATGTATTAACACATTTCATAATTGTATTAATAGTTACTGAGGTGTTTATTGTCTTCACTTTTGAGTTGAAAAAACTGAGAAACAAATTTATTAAGCAACTCATTCCAAAGCTCCCATCTAGTAAATAGTCATACTGCCATTTAAACTCAGGCTTTCTATAGGGGCACTTGTACCCCAATGTTTATACCAGCACTTTCAACAATAGCTAAATTATGGAAAGAGCCTAAATGTCCATCAGCTGATGAATGGATAAAGAAATTGTGGTTTATATACACAATGGAAGACTACGTGGCAATGAGAAAGAATGAAACTTGGCCTTTTGTAGCAATGTGGATGGAACTGGAGAGTGTGATGCTGAGTGAAATAAGTCATACAGAGAAAGACAGATACCATATGTTTTCACTCTTATGTGGATCCTGAGAAACTTAACAGAAGACCAAGGGGGAGGGAAGGGAAAAAAAAAAAAAAAAGGTTAGAGAGGAAGGGAGCCAAAACATAAGAGACTCTTAAAAACTGAGAACAAACTGAGGGTTGATGGGGGGTGGGAGGGAGGAGAGGGTGGGTGATGGGTATTGAGGAGGGCACCTTTTGGGATGAACACTGGGTGTTGTATGGAAACCAATTTGACAATGAATTTCATATTTAAAAAAAAAAGAAAAAAAAAAAAGAAATGGAAAGGGAAAAATAAATAAACTCAGGCTTTCTGGCCCCAGAGTCTCTCTCCTTAGTCACTTAAGCTCTTCTGCCTCTAATTAATGGGAAGTATTTTGTGGGGACAGTAAAATAGGAGAAGTTAAGAAGGTTAAAGTCATGGAAGCTTTTGAAAGGGAGGCAAGAGGCATTCATAGCTTATCCACATGAGTATAAAGCAGTTCAGTCTTTTTAGACAATAGTTTGAAGGTACTATATTGTATCAGGAATTTCAGTAATCATACTAAATATTTGTCCTAAGGAATTTGGGAGACAATTTTTTATGGGCTTCACCTTTCTGTATGTCTTGCAAGCAGGAGTTAAATGCCTTATTGTTCTGGACTGTCTTTTTGAGGGAGGTTTGTATGGCATAACAGCATTGGCATATAGTTTTGAGGAGATAGTATCTCCCTTCTGATCAGATAGCTTGTTTATTTATTGACCAGTATAATAACGTCTCCCTATGGAGCAAAGTTTGGCAACTTTGCTTGCAGCTCATTATGGAAGATTGGGTTTCCTAAGCTCAGGGTTCCTTAGCTATGATGCTAACCCACCCCCTGTGCATCATCCATCTGGCCCTCTCCACATTATCGTCATGCTCCTTGGAGGCCAAGGAGAACCGATGTGAAATGAAGCTCATGCTGCTTACTGTGTCCTAAGCAATAAGTCCTTTGTGTGACCCAGGGGTGTCATGTCTGCTGCCAGCATCCAAGAAATGGGGGCAGGCTAACTTGTTAACTTCCAGGTAGGGCAAAATCTTAGACCCTTTACTGTTCTTGACAAAGGCATGATTAGAATTATCAACAAAGCATCATACGTAATCCCTGGAAAGTAATCCAACTATCCAGTAATAAGGGACTAGTTTAGTAATTCGTGAGACATACATATAGTGGAATATTAATTCCACAGCCCTTAAATATCATGTTTTTAAAGATTTAAAGACTTGGGAATAAACTCATGAAAACGTTAAGTAAAAATTATATTATGGTAACGATACATATAGTACATCTCAATTTTGTAAAATGTGTTTGTATGTTTAAGAGGACACTAGGATTAAATATCCAGAATGTAAAAGATTGTTACATATAGGTTGTAGAATTATAAGTGATTTTATTCTTCTCTTTTTCTATTTCTGTGTTTTTCAAATTATTCTATAATGAAAATATATTACTTTTATAATGAAGAAAACTACTGTTAATGAAGTCAAACTGAGGGATTTGACATGATATAATAGGCAGAGCAGATACTGTATATAATCTTGAGAGGACAGTAATATGAGGATATGTTTAAAACCCATGCAATCAAAGAAGATCTGGCTTTCATTAAAATGCACATATACAATATAACCGAAAACCATTAAAACAAAAGCAAAAATAAAAATCCAAGTTATAGCAAAGGAATACAGGAAACATAGCTATTTTGGAAATTCTAATTTAAGGAAACTTAATCCATTTGAACAAAAATCTAAGCTCATCAAAGCCTCTTGTTGTCTAATAAAAAGGAATTAAGTCAGTTAATCATGAGAAACAATGTTTGCATACCAAAGTACTGAAAGATGAAGTGATTGTATGTCTGACATTTGCTTTAAAATATTTCAGCAAAAAATAAATAAATAAAAATAAAGTGGGTGGAATAGTTGAACCAACCTTAGCAAAAATATTGATAGCTGTTGAAGTTGTGTGTTGGTTACATGGGACTTATTAAACTGTTAGTTTTGTGTGTGCTCAACAATTTCCATAAGAAAAAAATCAACAGAATATCACTGATTTATATAGTTTTAAAACAATATCTCTCATCCTTGGCTGCACATTAAAATCACTTAGGAACTTTAAAAAGTACTGATGCTTGAATCTCACCGCCTCTGATTCTAATTTAATTGGTCTTAGGTGTGGCTTAGGCATCAGGATTTTTTTCACTCTCTCAGGTGATTCTAATTTTAAAAACCATACTTCTAAGTGGACTTCATTAGGTAGATCTTTATTATAAGGGGCATTGACTATAATAATGGATATTTTTTGACAGCACTTCCTAAAAAAATGTGTGTCGGTTTTCTGTTACATTAATTCATGGAACATCTCTCAGTGAAAAGCAAGAAGAAGCTAATACTTTTTCTAGCGCAGATAGTTCTATTGAGTCCCAGAATAAAATAGTATAGGGACATAGCTTAATGATTCTTTTGATAAAATGATAAAGTTTCAGGTGACTCTAAAAAATGAGTAACTAACATATCCCTTTCAAATATTAGTTGGGTAAGAAGAGGCTTAATTGATGTAGAGAAGATAGTTTAAAATGTTAGCATTTTACAATTTTCTTAAAGTAATTCTTCTTCATCTTAGAAAACAAAGAAGAATATTTAGAGGTAAAGAAGAAAATTATCAGCCAGAGCTCCATTATCCATGGTAAATACTGATAATGTTTTACAGCATTTGATTTCAAATTTATTTTAACCTTCAATGGAAAAATTTCAAACAGAAATGTAGGGATAGTAGTGTCATAAAGCTGTAGGTTCCCATCAGTCAGCTTCAATAATTATCAACTCAAGATCAATCTTTTGTCATCTGTGAACCCTTTCCACGTTATCCTCCCCTCGCCCACACTGGGTTATTCTGAAGTAAATCTTGTGTGTCATATTATTTCATCTATAAATATTTTAGTATGTATTAGGGCAAATAATCTTTAGGTCATTAACATGTGTCTGAGGTATTGGTATTCTGTGTTGACTGAAAGAAGATCCATATGCTACAGTTCCTAATTCTGTAGTTGCCAAAGATGGTGTTGTGTTATAAAAGTAAAAATCTGGCTTATATCCTTGAGCTGCAGAAGGATCTGCTGGCAGGACCAAGACTTTTCTCAGAAAGTAACTCCATCAGTTTAAATGAAGAAATAAGTAGTAGACTGAAATCCAAGAAACCCAGAGTTCTACCCATTAACCGGGCTCTCATTTGGAAGGTTTTGAGGATTGATTTACCTCATGTTTTGCTTTATAATAACCTAAACTGGTCTCTTATTCTCATTTCCTTTAGAGCCAGGTAGTTTCCCAAAGGGCTTGGCAGATTGATTAGTCAAAGTGTATTTTGGTAAGGTTAACATAGAGGCAATATGTTAGAAAGGCATTGAAGACAGGAAAATCATCTAAGAAGGTACTTCATTTTTGTGGCCCGAACTGATAACACAGCATTGGACGGGGGGAGAAGAGGCAAAACTTAGCATCTTATTTAGAGTAGAAATTAGCAAAGCTTGGCGATACTTCATTATAGGAGTTAAGAGTAAGGGGATAATCAAATATGCCTTCAACCCTACCCTCAGGATCTAGTATAATACCATGCTCTTTGCACAAAGAGTGAAGTGAGGTGGGCAAGGAATGATGGGGGAAATAAGGGATGGATGAGGCCAATATTAGTATACCGAGTTTAAATTAATAGCATGGCCTCCAAGTAGGTATTTTTTGTGGGCTGCTGAAAGTGGAGGACTAGAGTTCAGGTGATATATGAAAGCTGGGTATCTGCCTCTGAAGATTACTCATGAAGCTATAAGGATGATTGAGTTTTCATAGGGAATATTTGTTTAAGAGGAGAGCATGTGGCTAAAGACAAATCCTTTCAGTAGTCCCAATGGATGGGAATAGGAGTACGAACAAATTTATCTAGAATACATTAAATTAATCCTTATGGAACATCTATGTCACAGGCATTTTGCATGGAAAAGGGAAAGGGTGCTTACTGTGCAGGCTGGGAAGCACACTGAACACAAAGGGAACGCTATGCCAGAGATCTGCACAAAGACTTATGAAAATAAAAACTAGACAAAATGACTTGAAGTGCCCAAGACAGGCATGACATTTATGGGAGTATGTGTTTTCCAGGAGAGAGGGAGGGGATGATATTTCATGCAGAGGTGGAGGCATAGATGTGTGCTTGGGACAGTGACGAGGAGTCTGCCATGGCTCAAGCACAGCCTATAGGGTGAAGAGAACGACAGGGTACTTGGAAACCACTGTGGGGTCCGAAGATTGTTAGAGTCACTATTAAAATAGAAGACAAAACCAGTTTGACGTTAACATAACTGAACAGGAAATAATGGAAAATTTGTTTCTCTTTTTCTGTTTATCAAGCAAATGCTGTCACAATACCGTGCAGTATGTTTGCTTTTATTGATTTGTATTCATTTTGTGCATATAAAAAATTTGATATATGATAATGGGACCGAAGTTAAGGAGTCAAAGATTACACACACACACACACACACACACACACACACACACACGCACTCATTGCTTAATAAAATAATTATCAGTAGGCAGGAATTGAGGATATGAAGATCAGTGAATAAGATAAACCCTCACCTCCAAGATCTTTGTTGATTAGTTGACAGATAATTTTTTAAAAAGTTATATTCCAGTTGGGTAAGTGTAAAGATATAGGAACACTCAAGAGGAGTACACAATACAATTTGGGTGTTAGTAGAAGGATCTAGGAGACCTTTTCGAAGGGATGATGAAAATTGCTTCTTAAGTGATACAAAGGAATTAGCAGGTTGATTTGAGGAAGGGAGCATGAGACAGTGGCATAGGATGTAAACTGGATAGCAGTAACCAGAGACACGGAGGTGAAAGGAAGCCTGGTTCATGTAAGGAAGCATCGTCATTTCATTATTCTTGTAATTGTGAGTAAATAATTGTGAAATAGATCAAGGCAGAAGATGAGCTTGTAGATCTGGGTGGAGACCCGTGTGGGTTGACATTTCATATACTAACTGAAGGGTCTTGCGATTTATACAGGGAGTGACCTGGCTGGATTTGCATTCTCAATACATGACTTCTGCAGCTAGCTGAATATGAAGTTGTTAGGGAGGCAGGCTTAGGAAGAGGAAAGTTAGTTAGGTGGATTTTGTAGTAGGTCAGGCTTCACTAGGGAATAAGGATGAACTTGAAGGGGCAGATGTGAGAAATATTCAGAAAATAAAATTGGCAGGACTCATTAAGTTATATATGGAAATTTAGGGAGAGTGATTCAAAGGGAGGGATCACTCTCAGGTTTCTGGTTTGGTGGATGGTTCTGCCTTCGGCTGCAATAATAAATACAGCAGAAGAATATGTATATTGGACTAGGTGATGAATTCTGTTTTGAACCTTTTGACTTTAGGTGCCAGTGGGCTATCCACGTGATTTCCAACAGACAGTTGAGTATCTGAAGGCTGAGTGAGAAGTCTAGGTTTGAAACCCAAATCTGGGAGCTATTAGCGTAATAAGCAGTTCCGAAATTCTAAGAATAGGTATTCTCTTTAGTATGAGCATCATGGTCATAATCAATATGAATGTGCTAAGTGCATACTACCACAAACTACCACAAACTAAAATGTGAAATGAACTCTTCTTAACCTTGTTTAATTTGCTTAACTTTGATCTGACCTGAAACATCTTCAAAAACTGAAGTATGAACCTAATCAGAATCTTTTAAAAATGTTACCTGTTCCCCACCCTCCCCCCCGAATTAATCTTAGCATCAAAGTAGCATATCAAAATATCATTTGAACTGAATCGATAGACCATTTACTTGGAGTTCTGAGAATTGGGTGGCTAGTGGACACAGGACACTGTATTCCTTGCAAAAGACTTCAAAGGCAGGCCATATAATGATTTTGGCAATAAAAAGAATTTAATTTTTCCTCTCCCAGCTCAAGCTCAAGTCATCCAGGGAGAAAAATTACTCCCAGATGAGCTTACAATTGCCAGCAATCCAAAATTTAACCAAATTGGATTCTCACACACTGTGTTTGGAAGGAAGGAAGACTGACAAAATGTTCTTTCACTAGATTCTAGGAAGCTAGGGCTTACTTAACTACAGTGGCCCCAGAACATGATTATTGCCTAAAGATCAAGAGTAATTAAGTCCAATGCTGTTCATTTGTGAGGAGAGTTTTCCAGTAATAATTTTGGTAAGTGACATCTTGTATGATGAAAACAAAAATAAGAGTATAATAACCACAGAGTGATGAATAAGGAAACTTACCAATAGTGCAGTATTTTGAACTTTGACTCCTCATTTAATTGGAATTTTATTCCAAAAACAGAATTGATCAGTAATAATGGCAAGTAGTCTCCATTGGTTTTAGAGTGCTTACAGTGTGCAAAGCGTTAAGTCAAAAATACTTCACATAGCCTCACACCACCCTATTAGAAGAGTACTGTGATTAGCCTCATTTACCCCATAAGGAAACAGAGGCAAACAGAAGGTAAGTAAACTTTCCCAAGATCACTTAGCCAGTAGTTGGTGGAGCAGGTGGCGTGCCCTCAGGTTCCATGGGAGACCCGTGTGGCGTGCCCTCAGATTCTGTGGTAGACCTGGGTAGTCTGCCTTAAGAGTCAGTGGTACTCCCAGGTAGGCTCCTTTCAGAATCCTATGTTCTTTATCACAATCCTTGTTTAAATGTTAGTGAATGTAACAGGTAAACAGGGTATCTATGCATTGTGGAATTTTATAAAACATGGAGATGACAAGATTCTTGCCCCTTAAAAACATGCAGTCTTGGGGTGCCCAGGTGGGTTAGTCTGTTAAGCATCTGACTCTTGATTTCAACTCAGGTCATGATCTCACAGTTCGTGAGATCGAGCCCCACGTCAGGCCCTGCACTGAGCACGCTGAGCCTACTTGGGGTTCTCTCTCCCTCCCTTTCTACCCTTCCCCCACTCATTCTCATTCTCTTCCCCTCTCTCTCGAAATAAATAAACTTAAAAAAGTGCAGTCTCTAGCACTTTTCCTAAATAATTTGCATCACAACACACTACAGTGATTTTTTTAAATTTTCCCCTAGTGTTGTATAAAGGTGACATTAGAACATAGTTCCTATATCTAAAAATAAAGAAAATGTTTTAAAATGAAAATTTTAAATTGTTTCTTTAGGTTAACTTTACCTTATAGTGATATACAAATTATGTGTAAGGATTATTAATTTTTGAGATTTCAAAAGGACTTCAGTGTGCAACAGTATATGTAAATACTTTGCTCTTTACCCAGGAAATGTGTTGTAAGCAGAAATTATTTTAGTCAAATAATTCAAAGGTACTAGGCGTGCTTGCTATTAAAAGTTTTATTATGAATATTTTCATTTTTTAATTATAAAAGTAATGTATAATCACATGGCAGAACGTTTGGAGATAAAATATGAAAATCCATAAACCTGACAGCTATTATACCTTATAGTCTTTCTTATAGTCTTCTCCTGTGTATCTAGTCTTACATTATTGTAATAATAGTATACTTATAACTTTGTACTTTAAGAAGCTTTAATTCTATTCTTAATATTATTGAAGATTCTTTTTTTCTTTTTTTTTTTTTTGTAAAAGTAAATAGAGTACTCATTTGTCTTTCAGATAAATCTACCTTTTCATATTCTGGGTTTGCTTTGTAGTTTTTACCAAGTTCACATATTATAATTCAGAGACATTTTTGTGTTATTCTCTTTTCTCTTGTTCTCTTAACCCTTATCTCTGTTCAAGCCTTGACTTTCCTTAGCCAAGTCATGGTCAGGCCCACGAATGCCCCCTGAGCTTGCGGGCTCAGTCTTGCACAGTACTGGAGCCGTTCTTAACCTCCATCACGGAGCACATCTTTAGCCACAGATACACTGAATAATGTGACTTAGAGTTGGCTTTATCCATCCCAGACACTGGATTCACATGCACAGATGTTTAGATTCCTGCCTTCTGTCAGTTGACCCTCCACCCATGGGTCCCTCTAGTGCTAGTTGCCATAGGGTCAGCCTCAGGCCCTCACTTTCCTGCTCTCTGGTCATCTCTTCTCATCCTTTGATTGCCAGTATTAGCTGACATGGCCAGGTTTCCTGTCCGTAGTCTCCCTCTTACCCTGCATGATTCCTCCTCAGGCTGTAGGCCCCTTCTGAGTTGTTACCCCTCTCTTAGTTCCTGCCAGTTTTCTCCCTTGAGTATTCCTAATCACATTTGGCGTCTGACACCTGTATAAGATTTTCCAGGGTTACTTCCTGACTTCTGAATGAGACTTCTCCCTTACTCTTCTTCCTTATCCATTGAATCAACCTATGTGTTGCCCAAGTTATGCCCCTTGGAAAGTTATGCCCCTTTCCTTTGTGTCGCTGTGTCTTTGATGGCAGGTGCAATCTGTGGCTCTGCTCCTGTGGTGTGCACTCTGTCCTGGTCCCAGGCCTCTACCCATCCCTCTTCTCTTACCTTGTGGTCTTTTTTGCAGAGGCCTGAGACTACCCAGGACAATGGCAGCATGATTTTTCCCAAGGACAAATGACAGATTGCAAGAGAGTTAAAGGGAAATTTTAACGCATGTGGTTACTTCTTAAACGATTTATTCACTGATTTCTGTTACATTTCTTAAATCCTTTTTACAACTGAACTGTTTATCACTTGAAGCAAAAGTCACGTCCAGACATCTTTGTACTGTGTAGGCTGTAGACGCAGTGCATGTTGTGTCTAGTTTAACATGACTGTAACACATGAAATAAAAGAGTCCATCAATACAGACTAAATTAAAATTGGAGTTGCATAAATAGAATCTATGGTGAGCTGTCTTTGAGTTGCCTCATTTATTCTACTTATTGATGAATTTTCATAACTTACTCCTTGAATAAATTATCCAAGAATCAGCCTGTGATTTTCTTTATATATTACTTCATATTTGTATAAAGGTACTGCCATAATAAAATCTTATAATGATTACTGTTTTTGCTACTTGGTTGGGCTGGATGTTTTTTATAATGATTACTGTTTTTACTCTCCAATTGGACTGAATTTTTCATTTACAGTTTATATAAAAATGGAACAACAGCACAAGTCTGCTGTTAAAAGGGGCTCAATAATCCTTGCACTTTTTTCAACTCTAGGAACATTCAGATCCTTCCCTTCTTTGTCACACATGGTATCAGTAACATGATTAGAATATACAACTGCTTTCTTCTAAGATATCAAATCTGGCATTCACTTTTGTAATTTCAGCCTCCTGACATGATGCCATTCTTATTCTCTCTGACTTATATGTGCAGTCATGTGGCATGGCCAGTTACAAGATGCAGCAAGTAGGGAGATTCTGTGACAGTTATTGGAGCAAGAAAGCTGCAGGCAATTGAGTCATTAAATGTGCCATTTCCATGGTATACAATTGTGATGTCCAAGTGGGTTGTCCCACTTGTGATGTCCAATTGCGATGTGGGTCGTAATTGAAGAAAGTTGTTGGCCCTGGAGATATCCGTGAAAGAATTAATGAAAGACCCCAGCTAGTGGAAGAACATGGTAATGGAAAGTCTAGTTAAAAATCAAGTCTAGACAGGCAGGGGTTGATTTTAGTTTGATTTGTTCAGACCAAGTGTTCTCTACCGTTCTTCCATACCAAACTCAGAGGTCCCAAATTATATCACCCTTATGACCAATTTAAAGGATTTCCAGTAGTTTTTCTGGGTTGCATGGGTTTGTCTTAGGGGTAGCTACATAATAGATGTACAAAGAAAGGGTTGTGAAGAGAAGGAAAAGAGTTCAAGTTAGGTGAAGTTCCAGACCACCTACTCCTGATTTACTCAATAGTGTTTTTTATGTATTTTACGTATAGGAATTTTGTGTAAGAATTTCGTTGGGAAAAGTGATTGCTTTAGGAAAGTTTGAGAATTAATCCATCGTCTGCTGCAGATACAAGGACCCTGTTAGTGCTGTCTCCCAGTTAGCTGTTGATGAGACAGGTACATTGAGTACGTGTTGAGTGCTAGGCCTGTAGCACTGTCCTAGGCATCTGGGTCATCTCTTGGGCTGTTGAATAATTACTGCTCTGCAGTCTTCTTTTTTCCCTGTGGGTCTGTACACAACTCAGTTATTTTTTACCCTCACATTTTTTGGGTGATCTTATTTATAGTTTCAAAATAACTTTTGTATCAAAGATTTTAAAATCTGTGTCTACAGCCTAACTTTGCCATGTCATACCTGTGTGAGGTTTGGGGAGTCACCTGGCTGACCCTCAGTTTTCTTATTTGTACAACTGATGCCATTGCCTTCCCAACCCCAGAAGGATTAAGGGGGGGGAGTTACGAGTTTATGAGTTTATAAATTACACAGGTATAAAATAATAGAATTGTTTTTATTACTGTGATTGGCATCTTCAAGACTGTATTTCTAACTTTTTATTGAAGGAAATGCTTGTTTCTATGGAACCTGATATCTTACAGTTAGGAGTTTCTGTTTGTAAATTTTTTTTAACATTTATTTATTTTTTTTTTTTTAATTTTTTTTTCTCCAACGTTTATTTATTTTTAAGACAGAGAGAGACAGAGCATGAACAGGGGAGGGGCAGAGAGAGAGGGAGACACAGAATCGGAAACAGGCTCCAGGCTCTGAGCCATCAGCCCAGAGCCTGACGCGGGGCTCGAACTCCCGGACCGCGAGATCGTGACCTGGCTGAAGTCAGACGCTTAACCGACTGCGCCACCCAGGCGCCCCTAACATTTTTTTATTATTGAGAGACAGAGAGAGACAGAGCATGAGTAGGGGAGGGGCTGAGAGACGGGGAGCACAGAATCTGAAGCAGGCTCCAGGCTCTGAGCTGTCAGCACAGAGCTCGACGTGGGGCTCGAACTCAACAAACCACCAGATCATAACCTGAGCTGAAGTCAGATGCCCAACCGACGGAGCTACCCAGGCGCCCCACACTTAAGAGTTTCTAATTATCACTCAGCCTTTTCTTGTCTGCACATCAGACACAGCCCTTGTTTTATATTTTTATCAGTGGCACAATTGTTCCAGCAGTCACTGTATCTCAGAATCTCCCAAGCACCTCCTAATCCCTTCTCCTCCACTTAAGTCTTACTGTTATCACATTTTTTTAGGCCTTTGCTGCAACATGTCTGGATTATTATACTAATTTCATAACTAGTCCCTTGTCTTCAGTCTTTACCTCTTCTGCTATGTCTTCTGTTGGGTCTTGTTTATTTTTTTGGTTTTGTTTTATCATTTTTGCTTTCTGTTTTTCTTCTCCCAAAAAGCATAGCCTCCTTGCTTATGAAAGAAACTTCAGTGTCCTCCTACTGCTGGTACATTGTAGTTAAGACTTGTCATCCTTGCTGTCAACATCCTCTACAGTGTGTATGTAATCTGCATTTACAGCCTCTCCTTTCTGAACCTCCTGTTCAGCGAAACTCTTTGTTCTCCAAAAGGGTGTTGGCCCCTTTTGCTTCTGGGTCTTTCCACGGGTTCCTGTACAACGTGTTCACTTTGTTGAAGTGAACTACTGATCAGTTCTGTGTAGCCAGTTGAAAATGGCACCTCACGGACGTGTTTGTAATTTTCCGCTAAACAAAGGTGCTTATGACTCGTGTCTCCTGAACCCACTATGCCCCTGCTCTTTACCTCCATCTCGCAACTACTCAGTGGCTGTATAGTACTAAGTAATTGTGTAAAACAGTTACCTCATTCTTAAACTTAACTTGATCATTGTGTATCCGTTTCTTTGTGAACCATATTTTGAAACAGCCTCAGCTCCAGGATCAAAAAGTAGTTAGTGACAGTTGTACAATTTCATCTTATAGATTATGTCCTGCCATGTTACACCTACAAGAAGAAAAAGTGGCTTTCAACCAGCTTTACTCTTGAAAATATGGGATACCATTTTAATACTATATTTTTTCTTGGTAAGATGCAGGAATATGTAGTCAGAGAATTATTTCAGCCATTGGTATTTATATTCCTGTTGAAATATAGTTGAATGAAAATACCTTTTAATCAGAAACTAACATTTTATAGAAAAAGTAAATTTACTCACTCCTGGAAAAATGTCTCTCCTGTTCTTGTCCTTGATTAATCTTCAGAAGGACATTTCTTTTTGTTTGTAGTTTGTACATCCCTATTTTAAGCAATTAGACTTCGATTTGTATTATTAAAAATTATCCAATTGTTTGCTAGTTTAATGTTGTCAACCATTCACTCTTAATTGTTTTTTTTAAATGACAGAAAATAAAATGCAAAACCACACCCTATATTAGTGTAACTTTATGGTTAAGATTTTACATTCACAAAAGTCCAGAAATTCAAAGTTATAGTTCCCCAAAGAATCCTAATTCAGTCACATTGCATAAACTGATATTAAGGCTGAAATGTATCATCATTACAGTAATGCAAAATACTCATATATGCATGAGGACACAGTTATGGTTGCTGAGGGAACCATAATTTTGGATTTTCTGAGTTTTTTTGCACATACAATTTCAACCATAATGTTAAGTTAATGCAGTTTTTTTTTCATTGACTCTGAAGTAATATATTTGTTGCTATGTTTATCTTAAAAATAAATTTTCATTGACTCTGTTTTTTTCTTCTGTATATCTGTAAACCTATACTTACAGAGATCCGATGTCCCTACAAAGAGAACCACCTAAGGAATATTTCTGTATAAAAATAGTTTTTCGCCTCATGTGTACTCATATTCTCTCTGCCTTTCTCTCACACACACATACACACACAGCCTCACACACTTATGTTACATTCTGGCACATTATAGAAGCAGGTAGCATATCCACTACCTGCTGTTGAAAGTGTTGACGATACTGAATTATTTATTCTATCTTCTACACTCTCCAAAATCGTTTTGGGTACTTTGACACATTTTGGTCTCTTCCATATGGATACTTCATGGTGGCAGAGTTGCCAGATGCTCAGGTTTTGTGACAGTCTTAGTTTTTCAAGGACTGTTGGAATATTCTTGGGAGAATCTCGCCTTGTTACTGAATCCTATGGAGTGGCAAAATACTAACATTTCTTTGAAAGTGTTTTTTAAGACAAGGAGTTGTTATGAAAAAGTTATTAGAATGTCCCATTCAACTTTGGGTACTTAGTAAAGGAGCAGTTTATTACGAACCTCATTTGTACTCAGTTGGCATCACTAATTATGAGCAGTAATAGCAGAATATATGAGTTTGGAGATTAAAACAAAGTTACTTAAACTATCAAATATTAACTCTTGTATAAATTCAGCCCTTTGTTTATATCTCCATTGCCAAAATGCAAAAATGAGGAGCAGGATGTCAAATCTGTCTTATCTTATTATGCCTTACCTACTTCATATAAATATATATTTATGTATTTCAAATACATATTTCATATAATATAAATATGCTGAATATTTGCTTAATTAAGTAGAAGGCAGATATTTATAGTCCCAGGTACTTGCTTTTCCTCTGCATTATTAATGGAAACTCATAATCTTCCTCCTTTTTGCCCTTCCCACATAACTGAACTGGAAATTTTCTTCATCTTTTAACGCACATCTCAAGTGCTATCTCCTTTAAAGCCTGTCTGACTTTCTCAGGCCAGGTCTGAGGTTGCTTTCTTGCTTCTCGCATGGCATTCTGTGTATTTCCAGACATTCCCAGACCACTGCTATATGCAAATACAAAAGGGAAGAAAGGAAAGGACTGACTCACAAGGGATGCATCCATACTGTGCCTTACGTGAAAATGTCTTACATGGTGGAAGGAGACTTTGGATGGCTTTTAATGACCTGTGGTATGTGACCCTCAGACACAGACAATGGAAAATTCAAATAACATTGAGACTCATATATCTGTTGGGAGGCTCTAGTGTATATTTATACCCAGGTTCAAGCACTTTCCTCTGTATTATATGGAGAGAAAAGGAGGAACATGGTCAAAGATGGGTTTTCTAATTTTTTGCCTCAATGAATGGGCTTTTGTTTTCCCATTAAATGGAAAACATTTTATTTTATTTTTAAGTGTATTTATTTATTTTGAGAGCAAGCACACATGAGAGTGGGGGAGGGGCAGAGAGAGAGAGGGGAAAGAGAGACTCCCCAGCAGGCTCAGTGCTGTCAACACAGCTCCATGTCACGAATTGTGAGATTGTGACCTGAGTGGAAATCAGGAGTCCCATGCTTGGGGTGCCTGGGTGGCTCCATAGGTTAACCATCCAGCTTCAGCTCAGGTCATGATCTCACGGTTCATGAGTTCAAGCCTCACGTCGGGCTTTGTGCTGACAGCTCAGAGTCTGGAGCCTGCTTTGGAATCTGTGCCCACGTCTCTGTCTGCCCTTCTCCTGCTTGTGCTCTGTCTCTTTCTCTCTCTCTGTCTCTCAAAAATAAAGAAACATTAAAAAACAGAAAAGAGTCTGATGCTTAGTCTGCCCTTCTCCTGCTTGTGCTCTGTCTCTTTCTCTCTCTCTGTCTCTCAAAAATAAAGAAACATTAAAAAACAGAAAAGAGTCTGATGCTTAACTGACTAGACCACCCAGACACCCCAAATAGAGACCATTTTAATCCCAACATCTAACTTGAAGATGCTCCCACCATTGGATTTAGGAGGCAGGCTCACAAGCAGCACCTGTGACTGATGTCCTTTTTTATCACAGACTCTCTACTGGTCCCATCTTTGCCTCTGACTGGCTAATCCAGGGCAGGTAACCTCACTTCGTGCTCCTCAGTCACCTGGTAAGCAAGTGTGGCCTGGGGCATTTTATGAGCTATTGTATTTAGTGAGTCCCATGGAGAATGTAGAGTCATAGGTGAGACCAAGAAAAAGGTATCTTAGAAAGTTATTATGCCATGTAGGTTGTATTGAATGACCTCAGGGCTTCCTTTTTAGATCATCTTAATGATATTGTTTATATAGCATTTTGTACTTTTCATCTGTTTTTTCCTCCCGTACCTATGTCTATGTTACTTACTTTAAAAAAAGGGGGGGGCAGTTTATTTAAGTTGTGATCAAGGAAAGCATGTTAAAAAATGTTATTTGTGAAACTTAGATAGCCATATAGAAGGTTTTTATTTTTTTAAATGCTTATTTATTTATTTTGAGAGAGAGAGAGAGCAGAGAGGGGCAGAGAGAGAGGGAGAAAGAAAATCCTAAGCAGGCTCCACACTCATTGTGGACCATGATGTAGGGCTCAATCCTACAACCACGAAATCATGAACTGAGTGGAAACCAAGAGTTGGATGCTCAACTGACTGAGGCACCAGGTGTCCCAGCCATGTAGAAGATATTTAAATTTTCACTTTACTCTATTAAAATAGGAAGTTTTGGGGCACCTGGGTGGCTCAGTCAGTTGAGCGTCTGACTTCCGCTCAGGTCATGATATCACGGCTCAAGAGTTCAAGCCCCGTGTCCAGCTCTGTGCTGACAGCTCGGAGCCTGGAGCCTGCTTCGAATTCTGTGTCTCCCTCTCTCTCTCTCTCTGCCCCTCCCCCATTCATGCTTTGTCTCTCTCTCTCTGCCAAAAATAAATAAACATTAAAAAAATTAAAATAGGAAGTTTTAATTTTTAAAAATATAGCTTTCAAATGTTTTCCTCTGGTGAGAATCACATTCTTAGAATTTTTACATTGTTGGTTTCATGAGAAACACAGGGATAACAAATCAATGTTTATAAAAATTCTCATCTTAAAAAAAATAAATGAATAAAAGAAAGGTATGAAAGACCTGGACACAGTGACTCCCACCTTCAGATTCTTTTTCTATTACAGATGGACTATATTATTTAATATTTCACTCTCCCAGATATTTTTTTTAATGTTTTATTTATTTTTGAGAAAGTGAGAGACAGAGCGTGAGCGGGGGAGGATCAGAGAGAGAGGGAGACACAGAATCCAAAGCGGGCTCCAGGCTCCGAGCTGTCGGCACAGAGCCCAACATGGGGCTCAAACTCACAAACTGTGAGATCGTGACCCGAGCTGAAGTCGGACACTCAGCCGACTGAGCCACGCAGGCACCCCTCTCAGATACTTTTTGAGTGCCTACTGTGTACAGTGTATTTTGCTGGCTTTGACTTTTGTAATTAGTTACCTAATGGTACCCTTATAATTAAAGTGATATGTAAAATAGCAAAACATTGGGGATACTAACTAAATTATTTGTGGGGAGGTATTTCTTCAAATGGCATATTAAGCACCAAATTCAGGGAAGATTTCAAAGAACTGTCTTGGACTTGCCAAAACAAACATAGGAGAAATAATCAAAACACACGGATAATCTCTATGAGAAGCGTAACAACAAAATGTCACAAATCAAATGATAGAACAGCTCAATAGAATATAGGATTCTGGGAAGCACAGTTAAAACAAATACTCATAAGCACCAAAAAATGTAGGTCTTATGACTGATTATAGAAAAACCGAATATTTAGGAGACACTTTATTTTGTGCTTGTTAATTTTAGCCATCGATGTGACTCAGTAAAAATAGCAAGTTACCATATTTTTCCTTGTTAGCTTATTCGTTATTTGAGTACAAAATACCTTACTTTCCATGGTTGTCAGGAGTATTTTACTTGATGTTCTGGGAGGCAGATATTATTATTGTTTTTATGATTGCTTTAACTATTACTGTGTCGTAATATTCTAGCCTAAATGATGGTAATCTCTGAAAACCACTCTGTGCTTGCCTGTCGGTTCCTCAGATGTGTGCCTGAACTGAGCTTTATGTACCTATTTGAGTAGTAGTCCTTCTGGCTTGACTGGTCACTGTGTCCTTGTATGTGTGTAATCTTAGACAACATGCGTAGGTTAGAGTAATGATAGGACCTAAATCCATTACCTTGGGTCTCTGTTCTTCCAGCTTCATAATATTTGGAAATGAACTCCAGGGACTCATGAGTTGCATGAACTAAAGGGCAAAGAACATCCCAATATAAAATGATATGCTGCTGTTAAGGAATAGTCTACGATAGATTAATCATGAGGTGAATTATAAATATTTCACATACTAATTATATTAGTTTATGGAGATAAAACACCATATGAAGTGTTCCCAGCGCACTCAGCAAGTTAGATGTGCTTTGCATATTAATTGACTTACTTCTTCTTCAAGGCCGATGATCATGAATCCCTGAAGAAGACAGAAATTTTTATTGTCATATCATACATTCCTGATCTTTGTACCAGGCTGACACCTGCCTTTCCCCAAGAGTTCCTTTCCTTTGGATTGTATCGTGGGTTCTTGATATATTAGGATGGTGAAGCAGAGAACAGTGCCTGACATATTATTAGGGACCCAAAGAATAGGAATGGGCTCAATCAAAAATGACATCAAATAATGTGTTGGGTGCTCAAGTAAGAAGGTAAGTTCTTTCTTTTGGGGACATGAGATACTTTCCAACTTGTTTTTTTAATGGTAGGAGTAAATATCATATTGAACACTTGACTATATGGAGAGAATCAACCAGTTTGATTTTCTCAGTGTCATTGAAGTCCTAAATGACTGATTCATTTATTAATTAATGTATTTATTTAGTCACTTTTTTGAAAATGTTTTTTGAGCACCTGATAGGACAAGGAACAAGGAAAATATAGGGCATGTCCTGAGAAAACTTAAAACCCAGAGTGGTAAGTGTCATGTTAGGGAAACTATAGGGTACTAAAGAAAAGAACAGCGGATCTAATTTATCTTATCAAGGAATATATACTTTAATGGGAGAAAATAAGATAACATATGAAATATTAGAGAAACCTGTAGAACAGATATGTAAAATTATGTAACAAACCAAGAGCCCACATTTTTAACAGACACAGTTGGTGACCAAGTGCTTTCATTTAATTAAATCTGCAATGCAATTTCTTTCATTATTATTTGTTATCTTTAGTTACCTACTGGGCACTCCACTTATATTCCACATTTGTAGAAACCATCCCTTCATTTCTTCTCTATTCCAGCCACTGAATTGTTTCTCCTCTTGTGTTAAGGAATGTCACCACTATCGATCTGCACAAGCTAGCAGCTTTCGAGTCACCCTTAGCCTGTCCCTCCAGTAACCAAATCAGATATTTCTGTTATCTTCATTGCTTTTGATATCAGCTGCTTCTGTCTGTCCCAGTGCCTAACAAATACTTGTTATTTTAGTAGGCTGACTCCTTTGTGTGACGTAGGGTGGCCACCTTGATGCATCTCTTCAGGAGATCCTTCACTGATGGTCATTAGCTTTCCACAGTTTGTCTAACAGTATAATCACTCAGGAAATATGTGATGAATGAAGAAATTAAATAAAGCTATTCAGGTTAGTACAGTTCTTCTTTATACCATTTGTGTTCTTGTATTGCTCAAAAACAGACAATAAAGAGAAGTACTGAGAACCATTGAGTCACATTCTAATCCTAGACGATTCAAAATCAGTGTGGAATAACTGAAAAACATAGAGGCTTTGGGTCCAGCTCAACTTGGATTTGAAACTCATCTTTGTCCCCTAGTAACCACTGTTGCCTTAGCTTTTAACAATACTTCTCATGCTTTAATTTCCTAATCAGTAAAATGGAAATAGTAAGACAAATCTCTTAGGATGGTGATTAAATTAGCCAGTATATGTAAAACCCTGCATAATATGTGGTTCCTTGTCTTCCTTTAGAATATGATCACATAGCTGTTGGAGAGCCATGTTTTAAACAAATTGATTTTATCTTTGGATATAGATAGAACAACCTCCCTTATTTGGAGAGTGGTAGTGATGGTGAAACTTTGATTCCTTATCCTCTCATTTTACTATCATTTTTCTCAGCCAACAAGCATTTATAACTCAGTTAAGGATAATAAGAAGAAATAAAACATTGTTAATATAATTATAAGGGTACAGTGGATCCTCATATTGTTAACAGAGAGGGTGGACTTGGCAAACTTCTTATGCTACACTTGGGTGCCTCTAGGTCTGATGGAAGACCACTTTTCCTTTTATTTGACTTCTCACTTTTTTTCAAACCCTAAACTTTAAGCAACTGTCCCTCTTCTCTGACTGAACTCAAATAGCTAGCCCTGATCCAAGCCCTTCCAGAGCTAAGATCTCAGGACCCATGCCTCCCTCAATACCCTCAATAAACTTGATCCTTCCTGGTCTTCCACTGCTCTTTGTTTTCACTTCCTCCTCTGAACTCACAGCCCTTAGTGCCTCTCCCTTGGTTCACAATCAGTCTTTCAGTGCTTTCTGACATTTCTTATACAGAACAGAGCTGTTACTTATCTTTTTTGTTGTTATTTAACGTTTCCTGTTTATGGCTTATTTTGCCAGTGTTAGTGTCAGCTCTTTTGGAACAGGAATACTACCTATATTGTACTTATTAGTTTGTCGAGACTTTAACAGTGTTCTGATTTGTTGACTAATTGATAGATTGTCTAAAACAGCTATAAATGTTGTGAGTGGCTCAGATTCCCTTGTGTCTTACAAGAATACTCTTAATAGATTCTTAATATTCCTAAAATATTTGTGTACACAGTAAAACTTCCAATTTATTTATAATATTTTCAATAGTAGACCCACCCACCCTTGCTGTTTCTTCCTTTCTTGTTATCAACATAATTACTGGGTATCTTTTATGAATTAGACATGATACCAAGAATTAAAAGACTGGAGAGGTAGCTTGAGTAATTTAAGGGACACTGAATTTAAGTGGCACCTTTAGCTAAAAAAAAACCCTCATGTATGTATACAATCTGTCTCCTTCTTAGGTGACTGTAAGGCAGGTCAGAGTGCTGATGACTGTGGAGTGGCTAGGTGTTAAGAAACCACTTGGGGGTATTGGGGATATTGTTCAGTGGCATGTCCCACCTACAGACTTTGATTCCCTGCCTTCTGGACAAGTGTTCTTTGCACAGTGTTGGCCGTCATGATAAGCACAGGAAAGGAACATTACATGGTGAGGGGCAAAAGCAAAACCGACTCATTCTTTCATGCTGTCCTATGGGACAGCTTTTGGGAAACGGGATACTCTATTTAACAGCCTGTAACTTACCCATCACAAGAACTTAAATGACTACATTTACTTTTCCTTTAGATAAGACTTCTATCTTATATTTATTTCTAATTGTTTTAGCAAATGGAAACATCTTGCTATGCATGTTCTTGAAGGTTTTTGAAAATCCATAGCATTTAAACGTGCAGTAGAAACGGTCTAATTAAGATGAAGTAGCTGACAACTAAAGCATAGTGTGTTGAAATGAATTTTGCATATCAACGATTAATGAATATTAGAACTTGGTTATCATTCTACACAGGTTTTACAAATTAAAGAAATATATATTTAAGCCAAAGACTTTTGAAGGGTTTGGGAATAATTCTCATTTATGCATGTATGTGTTATTAAGCTCCTATTGTATTAAAACACTATCACTACACTTTGGAAGTGACAAAGTGAAGGAAATGAAAGCACTCCTCTCTTTCAATTCTTATACCCCCTTCATCAGCAAATCCTGATACAGGCCCCTTCTCACTTCTTTTCTATTCCCCCTACTGTTCTCCCATCTTCGAAGTGATTCCTTGCAGTCTGTTTTCTGTACAGTAGTCAGTGTAAAGTTTCCTGATATTAAAAAGTAATAAGACATCTCATGAAATACAGAAACAGTTGTCATAGAAATACAAGAGATTATACAAGAAGAGGTTTAAGCTTTAGAAATATGTGAGTATAAGAGTCATGTCCTGGTTGTAGGTATTCTGACACACTGTGTCATGAAATCTGTGAAAAATCATACGTTTCAGAAATAATATTGAACATAACAAGCTTAAATGAAGCAAGTTAAAGTCAACTTAAAATTGCGTTCCTCAGTTGCAGTAGCTACATTTCGAGTGCTCCATAGCCATATGTAGCTAGTTGCTACTATATCGGACACTACAGATATAAGCCATTGCCATCATCACAGAACACACTATATCACAGTCCTAGAGAGTCTTTATCAAGGAACAGGAATCAAGATAAACAACAAAAGAACAAAGTTTGGTAATGAGGCTAAGCAAGGTAAATCTAGACAAGGAATTTACGTACTGAGCAAGAGACACAACTGGACGAATGGAATTTACTCCTTTGTCAAAGACTTCCTGAAGCCCTGCAAGGAATTACATAATTACTGGTATCTGTACCTGTGTTAAATGTGTAGTATATCCCATCATGTGATAAATGTGCTAAATGGTTTGGGGGGATAGAAGGGGCCATTGAAAGATTCCATGGAGAAAGATTGCGATAACCTGGTTCTTGAAGTATTATTACCAGAATGCATGTGGTGGTGGTTGGAATCTTGAATGCCTGTCTTCTTTTCTCATTTTGCTGCCCTTCCATACCATTGGAGATATAAAAGTATCCATTTTGATAAATAGCCATCGCACTCCTATAGGGCTTAGGTGTATTTCAGCATCTCTTTTTATGTATTAAGAGAATACAGTAAAAGGCAAATAACTGGTTTATTCAAACTGAGTCAGAAAACATAAAATCTCTAACCTTGAATTTCATTAAGTTGAATTATTTTGGATTCCTTAAGCAAATATGACTCAGATTGTACATGTAATGTGCGCTGGAAACAATCGAAACATGTATATGGATACAATCCCAAATACATAGAACGGTGTCGATGTGCTTGCAGCACGGAGCCATTTTGGTTAGAGGATTATAATAGCAGCTTACTTATACCTTTGGTGAGATGGTATAAGCTAATGATGTAGCCGTTAATTTGAATTTAGCAGACATTTTAAATATAGGTTTCTCTTACAGAGACAAAAGTTGCAATTTAAAGCTCTTTGGTGGTCTAAAAACAGCTTAATTCTGTAGTAGCATGGTAATAAGTCCTAATCCAGCTTATGCAGTGATTGTAGTATGTCATGTTTGCAAGAGATTGCACAACTGCTTTCTCTGGTTTTTATGTTAATTTAAAAATATTAAACATAAAACCTTATAACATCTTCATGCTGAGATAAACTGTTCAATTTAACTTGTGCTCAAGCAGCAGCTGTCAGGAATTATCTTGTTCCTAGTGCTTTTTGCTATCACCTCATGCCCTTTCCTGTTGGAGACACAGTGTGGGATGATAAAGCTCACCTTGTTAGGATTTATTGCTTAAGTAATACCTGTGGCAAGATGAACATTGGAAGCCTAGGGGTTGACTGCTGATTGAGTGATGTCATTCATTGTATCATTATTAACTTTATTTTTTAATTGGTCGAAGGGGACAAAGTAAAAATTGCCTATTAATCTTACCTGCATTTTGTGAGCATATTTGTTACTTCTTTTTGGGTGTCGCTAACTCAAATATTTGACGAATTGCTTGTTGTCCACTTTAACTACTATTTTACAAATGAAAAGCAAACAGAATCTCTGTTTTCCTGACAGAGATAATTTCCACAATTTAGAAGTAGGGCTATTTCAAGATTAGTTACACAAGGGAAATGATTTTCCTGTTAATGACTGAACAAACTGAAGGAAGTGTTGGTGTGGGCAGACCCAAATGGTTAATATTCCAAAAATCACTGCCACCTCACTTCTGAATGTATTACATTCTTTCATTTGGGAGGCTTTATTTAGAACGCTCAACTTTAGATCTGGATTCCTTGATTATGGATTAGCTAGTAAGTAGGGTAAGGAGAGGAGAGATGTATGGTAGGAGCAGAGTGCAAGGCTCACCTTGGCTAAACATTTGCTGCAGATGGCCCATCCTGAGCATAAGTCTCATGTAGGAAATTAACAATTGGATTATGATTAGAAATACATATATGATGAGAGGGTTTTTTTACTTATGAAATGTATTTTTCCCTTCTGCTCACTGCCATTTAATGCATATTCCCTCAAATTTGTAATTATATAAATATATAACTAGATAAAACTTTGAAGACTAGGTCGATGAAATTACAATATACCATTCATTTAGATTAATCAATTGTTAACATTTTACACATTTTTAAATATCTGTCTATGCAAATATATACTTATAAATATTTATTGTTATTAGTAGCCTTTTGTTTGAACCATGTAAGAATTAGTTGTAGACATCATGACCCTTCACATGTAAATAATTCAGTATGTGTCTCCAAAGAATAAGGTTATTCTCCTACATGACCATAATAAAATTAGTATACTTAAGAAATTTAAGATTGATTCAAATTTATAGTCTTATATGGAATCCATATTCAGAGTTTCCCTATTATCCTTATAATGTCCTTTATAACTATTTTTTCCTCATCTAGGATCCAATGAAGAATCACACATTGTATTTTGTTTCAGTGTCTCTTTATTTTCCTTTAATCTAGATTTTATTTTTCTTTAGGACATTGACATTTTTAGAGATTGAGCCCAGTTATTTTGCAGAATATTTGTCTGCAAATATTGTTTCCTCATGACCAAGTTCAGATCGGGCATTTGTGGCAGGAGAACTACATTGGTGATTTGTGTCTTTGTCAGTGTATCACACTGGGAAATACACATCACGTGTCCTGTTACTGTTTATATTAAGTTTGATCACGTGGGTAAATTGATGTCTACCAAATTTCTCCATTAAGGTACCATTTTTTTGTTTTTTGCTGTTAGTCATGTGGGGGCTGCATGTAATGAATTTTCGACCTTCTGTGTGAAAAACATTGAGCTTGCTCAGGTCTTATGATTAAGAATGAGTCATTGCGGGGCGCCTGGGTGGCGCAGTCGGTTAAGCGTCCGACTTCAGCCAGGTCACGATCTCGCGGTCCGCGAGTTCGAGCCCCGCGTCAGGCTCTGGGCTGATGGCTCAGAGCCTGGAGCCTGTTTCCGATTCTGTGTCTCCCTCTCTCTCTGCCCTTCCCCCGTTCATGCTCCGTCTCTCTCTGTCCCAAAAAAATAAATAAACGTTGAAAAAAAAAATTAAAAAAAAAAAAAGAATGAGTCATTGCTTGCAGTAGTATTGTATGGAGGTAGAGGAGGGGGTGATACTCAATAATTAGACCCACAAGTCACCGTCCATTTCATTTTAAGGAAAATATTGATTGAGATTAATATTTTATTGTTCTCTCTACTAAGGATCGGATTTATAGATAAGCAAGTATCTTCATATTTCAGAATTTTCCATTTAAGGTTTAGAAAGGCTTATACTTGGTGGTGGTGGTGGTGGTGGGAATATTTTTGGACAAAATAAGGCATTTTTTTGATCACCATTTTTCTGTTGCTTTAGTTGAATACAAATAGACAGTTAAAAATATAAATACGTCTCCTTTGTAAGGTTTTTTTTTACTTCAAAGCATTAAACCATGATACTAATACAGCCATGTGGCTTTAGAGAGAGATCACGGCCTTTTGGTCTTTATGTGCCTTTTTTAGTCCATGAAGAAGGCACCTGAATTCCTACTTATGATATATGCACTTATCATGTCATCATTCTTCCTGTGTGAAAATCATATAAACACCTGAAGTTAGCCATTTGACTTATCTGCAAGGGAAAATTTATAGTGGTTGTAATCATGGTAATAACAAGTATGATATTTTGTATTTATTAAGTACACAAAGAATCATTTGCAGTGTTTAAGTGGTCCACAACCAGTTCATATCCGTGGCATAATGAAAGGTGCTTCAGGCTGTCGAAGACCAGGAGTCTCTGCTTTGCCACTTTGTACCAGCGTCAATCTACCAGTGCCACTTTCTACCAGTAAACGCAAAACTCTTAACCTTGTTGAACCTCATTATGTAGAATGGAACTAAAGCTGTAAGGGTCAAGTGATGCTACATTATGTTGTAAAGGTGGCATTCTATCAAAATTGTGCCATCTAAATGTCCTCAGCTGTTCAGGGACTGTAATTTGTTCCTCTTTTGTGTCCATATGTGGTAGGCACCTCGTTAGGGAAACGTTTCGAGGTTGTCCTAGAGCGATATTACTCCTTTCGGGTTTCTTTCTGTTAATTCTTTGTTTATGTCACAAGCGCAGGTAGCGTTTATCCTGATGGGCTGTCTTGGTTCATCTTCTCTCTTCTTCCCAGTTAGACTCTGGCCCACATTAGGCATGTAGTAAACGTTTGTGGAATGAGTAAGTAAATGGACACTGTTTCATTTATAAACATAATAGGTAAGCTTTCAGTTCCTTTTTTTCCCAAAGATAAGGAATCAGCTTTCTTCTTCTTCTTTTTTATATTTATTTTTTATATCAGGAGTTTTATAGATCATACGTTGCTGGATTATACATCTGGTGCCATTAGCAGTCCAGTAATGGAGAATAAAAAAAAAATAAAATAACAATAAGAAAACCACGAATATTGCCAAACAGTTAAGAAAAAGGGAGAGGTGGCAGATAGGGACAGTGAGAAAACATGCCAAGAGAAAAAGACCACACTCAATAAGTCTGTTGCATAAATCAAAAGGGTTTATGTCATAACATGAACATGTGCCATTCCTGCTCGTATATTGAATTTCAGTAGTTGGTTGCATAAAGAAGTAAAGTGTAATGAAACTGGCAAGCAAAGTATTCCCCAGTCAGCCTTATCTTTGTTCCATTTGTCCTTCAGATAGAGCTTTTCTTGCCTTTTTCAATAAAATCCATCCGGCTTTTTTTTTTTTTTTTTCTTTTTGCATCTCTCAGTAACTGAGCTGAGAAGACCAATGAGATTCAGGGCTTTTATAGTTCTTAGCAGCTGCTTTTTAAGAGATCAAAACTTAGAATGCTGCTACATGGTATTAAGGCTTAACTATTGATGTGTCCCTATAGGGGATATGTTTTTTTGGGGGGTAGGAAGAGGGAAAGGGGGAGGAAGGCGAAGGATGACCACTTCACACATACTTGGGACAGTAAACTTTAATCTCCTTGTTTCCTAGGATCCTCTTTGCAAGCTCAGTGCTGAACCTGACTGAACTGACTGCCCTTCGGCCTGACCTTGGGAAGTTGAAAAAGATTCTGTACTTCCATGAGAACCAATTGGTATATCCTGTCAAGAAATGTCAGGAGAGGGATTTTCAGTATGGATACAACCAAATTCTCTCATGGTAGGTATAGATTGTATCATTATATTTAGTCCTTTGCTAAAAGATTTCGCTTTTAAATCTGAAGACCTACTGTACACTTATTTAGAAAACATCTTGAAATAGGTGCATAAGTGTAAACATACCTTCCATGGTAGTAATTGCTTGTGCCTTTGCCATATATATATATATATATATATATATATATATATATATACACACATATACGTATACGTATACATATACATATACATATACGTATATATATATACACACACAGCTAATCCTCTTATAAAATACACATATGTAACAATCTAATGATGTATGTTAAACTAGTTATCTATTTTCTACAACATTCAAAATAGAATCAAAGTGTCCACAAGGCGCCATCTTTACCCCTTGATTCCATCCTGTATTGTAGAAGGGGTACTTTTAGAAAAGAGCAGTTAGTCAATTCTCATCCATTCTCATTTACCAACCACTTTCAATATATCCAGCTGAAATCAAAATAGAAATTTATAGAGGAATAAGTAATAGACCAAGGGGTTTTTGTCTTTTTTTTTTTTAACTGTTTGTAAGAGAAAACTATGGGAAATGAATCTTTAGGTGGTTGTTGTTTTTTTTTTTTTTTTCCCCTCATTGAGTCTTCTGAAATCGCACAGCCTTAAAATACCATGACATTTCAAAGGTGATGGTCCTTCTCTGTTGTTACTTCCACAAAGTGTATCTCTTGAAGCTTAGTTAATGAAAGAAGTTAATAACAACTCTGAAATGGCTTTGCTGGTGCATCCTATTCACATAACTGCAACAATCAAATAGAATCAATTTGGCAGTGATAGGGTACATCCTACCTTTTTTAATAGTTCTTAGCAATTGGGATTCATGATGTGTTTAAACAGACTCCCAACTCCTACAGCATATTCCATAGTTTAGTTGACATAGAAAAACAACTCTATGGTAATATTTCCGTGTTTCGAGCATTTCGTAAATGTTTTCCTGCAATCATTTTTACAAGCTGCTTCAATTGTGAAGTGGCAGTGCTATCAAAATAGAGTGGAACTGCTTCACGTCAAATGTCTCATAAAAAAAGCAACCGTGTTGAAATTTCATAATAAAATTAAAATACTTTATTTTATCTTGAAACAGAGAAGGGAAATATGTTTTAAAAACAAAAATAAAATCATTCTGTGCCTTATCAATATGGAAAACATTTGTAATATTCTTTTGATTTCTTGAATTAGCATCATTCTTTTCCTCAGATAGTGTGTGTTTATTACCCCTGAGAAATAACTGGGGAAAAAAATTAAGTCTATTTTTCCCTTTATGGGTGGCTTTAAAGTTAATGGAAGTTACACCCACTCATATCAGAGAGGAAATGCATGAAAAGAATATTTCTGTAGACCGTCTTGGATATTTAATTTAGCGGAGACTAAATTTTTTTAGGAATGTAAGTAGTTAGGTTGCATGCCCTAGGAGGGCAGATGTCTATAAAAAATTTCAGCTCACTACCCCTCATCTCTCTGTTTTATAAAAGATTGTGTTTGGTCGAAAGGAATGAGACTATAAGGGTTCCAACATGATTTTCCGGCATTGCTCTTCTTAAGAGGGTAAACCGATCAACAAGCTCGGAGAGAAAGAAGGGGACTCGATCATCGGTTGGCCTCTTAATGAGAAAAAAATGGTTCACAGTTGTCCAGAGGAAAAATAAGAGTGTCAGGAAGCAGTCCTGTTTCAGATTCTCTTCGAAAAGTATGACTCTTGCTTCCTCAAATGTTTCTTTAGTTTTCTTGCTGACTTCTGCTTTTGTTGGCACTGTCGGATTTCTTTCTTGACCGTGTGGCAGTTAAGGACTTTAGAGGTGACTGACATAAGCACTCACCTTAAATAGAGGTTTCACTAGCCCTCTGACTTATGAACACATGTCGTAACAGTATATTATGACCTGTGGGTCGCTATTACAATATGTGACATATGGTGAAAACAGACTAGCTGTAAAACATCCTTCAACTTTTGGTATATTATTATATTGGCTTCCTTATTGCTTGGTGTTGTGTCAGCACTTCTGTGACATTCTTTTGTGTTATCCGTGCTGTTATCACCCCTACCCCCAAATTTCCACTAGGTTGCAACTAAAAAAAAAAAAACTTGTATGGAAAAGCAGTTTTGCAGGGGAGGCATAAAGGTGGCAGTTCAACATGCCTTTTGTAGGTTTTTTGTTCCGCTGTGTATTAATAATAGGAACTTTGGCTGTCCTCAGTAAACGAAGGATTTGCTTTGGTATTCCTATTCTATAAGCTCTGCTTATTCATTTGTGTTTGGCCGTCTTGTGGACTTTTTAGTTTTCTTGATCTGTCATTTTTAGGGTGAAATAAAATTAACTGTTGTTTGAACTTATATAGCTTCTCACTAAAACGTTTGTATGCATTTTGCTGAGATCCCATGACACCGAGACCCTAAATCATTGCCTAAGGCAAAAATCTTTGCTTAAATCAAAACAATTATTTATTAAATCAGTTTTTTGACTCATAAAGGGAACATACTCCATATTCAGGTTTTATCCAGCTTGCCCATGGTTATCATTCGTGTTCATTGGTTTTCAATAAAATGTTATGGGCTGTTTTGAACACTACTGACATAGTTGTGACACCTAAAATTTGTTTTCACATTTCCTTATAATAATGTATTTTAGATTATTTTTATTTAAAAAATATTAAAGGGAGGAACGCAATATATCCATCAAAAGTAATAGCTAAAATTATATTTATTTCATTTACTTATGAAGGTCCATGGTTGTGGTCCTTCTTCTTTGGCCACCCCAAATAAAATATAATAGTGAAAGAAGTTGTTTGTAGAGATATCCCATATAATTCTTCCTGTACAGTTCCAGAGCTTTAAAAAACCTAATGGTTTCTTGAAGCAAGGACTAAACACAAAATAGACTTTAACCACGTGTTTGAAGGTATGCTCTTGTGGGAAGTAGCTTTATCTGAACTCATCTCCTTGAAGGTAGTGAAAGGGATTGGCAGATGTTCTCTTCAGTGTAGTATGGTGTAAAACGATGTATATCACTGACATAGAAACCCAACGTGGGTATTTGGGCCACAAAGGAAAAGGTCCTGCTGTACTGACTGTTGATGTTATAGAAAGTCCTGGCATTGCAGAAAAATAAACTTTGTTTGGAGCCTCATAAGATCCCAATAAATTATTTGATTCCTCTCCTGCCTTTCTTTCCTGATGCCAGAAATCAAACTTACCACGATACAATGCTAATGAAACTAATTCTCTATTAGAGGCATTTTAGTAAATACTGTGGGAAGTGCTGAGTTCTTTGCAAGCCCAAGGACAGTATAAACTCTGATTAACACAGAGGACTTAGGCTTATGAAAAATAGCTGTGAGTGAGTGTGGGTTCATCATTTGCATTTATCCTTTCCCTTTACAGCCTGGTGGCTGATGTGGTGGTATTCAACTCGGTTTTTAACATGGAGTCATTTCTCACCTCTATTGGAAAATTTATGAAGCTGATTCCTGATCACAGACCCAAGGATCTGGAAAGCATCATCAGACCCAAGTGCCAAGTTATTTACTTTCCCATCAGGTTTCCTGATGTGAGCAGGTCAGTATGTTTGACTCTGTTTTCAATATTGTATCATACTTTATTCACCAAATGTATAGAAATTGGTGGTGTTCTTGCCAATTTTAACTTTTCAGCGTAAGCATGGTTAATTGGAGAATCGAATTCTATTTCACCATGCTGTGATTTACAAACATTTTAAATAATCATGTGTCCAACCTGTCACTGAATGGTTAGTTCTGATATTGAGTTCGTCCTTTCTTTTCTGTTATTTATTGGTGTCCCAAAGCAAGCTGCTTTGGCTTTTTAACACTTACTGTTTTGTTTCTTTATTTGTTGTTTTGTTGCAGAAGTCATTCATTGTTAAGCATGTTTCTCAGCCTTTGCATTCAGCTTATGCCCATGGGCGTATATGTATATAGCAAACTGTTCTAAGTAAATCAGTGTTAAATTGCACTGCTTGGGTTACTTTCATTTCCCATGCTATTTCCTTCTATTTTTTTCCTTTTTCCATTTTTTTTTATTATTTATATTATCTTAATAAAGAGTTAGGTCTTATATATTAGGTTGCAAATACACTTAATTGCCATTTCTCTTTCTCTGTTACTAAGGACATTTTTTATTACCCCTGTTGCTAGGCCCACCCTGAATTAGCAGTGGATGATGTGGCTCAAAGGGAACATTCTCAAATTCCTTTTCACTTCTGATTAAACCTAGCAAAACGGTTTTTATTACCACTAGGAATATTTCTCCCGTGTGAACAGAAAGTTTATTTCAGTGGGACTCATCCTAGCTGGGGATGCTGCTGTTTGTAACTGACGATGTCCTTAAAAAGAGTTCAGGGACAGCTGTTTGTTCCCCATCCCTGAAATGAAATCAGGAAACAATTTAATGTCTGCACATTATGCAGGAGGTCAGCATTATTTTCTGTATTCTAGATTTAGATTTTGCTGTGGGATCAGTAGTCCTCATCAGCACTCTGAATGCTGATTTATTTGAGGATTTTACTAGTTAATATTTCATTGAAGAAGAATCTGCCTAATACCAAGTCAAGTTAGTGAGTCATAAAATTTAAGTTCTACAACCTTGCCCAATTTTTACTTTATGGAGTTCAGAAAACAGAGGCCCAGGGAAGCAGGAGACTGGCTTGCACTCACACTGCTGATTATTGTCACACACTGGATTAAAGTTTAGACCCTATGACTTTTGATCTAGTTTTATGTTTACTGGTCATACTTCCTATCAGCAAAGGTCATATGTGCAGTTTTAATCATTTATGTGCAGTTTTGACAACTATCAGGCTAAGTGACACTAAGATCAAATTCGATTTTCAGTTACACATGTGTATATATAAATATGTATATGCAGATATAGTTGTTGTATTTGTATATTTATATATATAATATGTGGGATGAGAGAATTTCAACTTTTGGAAAATATAATTGTTACACTTTAAGATCTATGATGAGCTAAAACACAGTTTATGTTTTAGTCCACATTTTTAAAATATGAACCTTATTTTTTGATACATTTTTAAGTTTTTCATATAATATATACTCAAAATGTACATCTTTAAGTACATAATTATACTACATCTTAATTATTACCACTATAGAATTCCAAATAAATAATGTATTTTAAAATTCATTTGCATCTGATATATTCCTACAACATCATATACTTAATACACCTGTGGCAATTGAATAGTTTATTAATTTGGACTATATTACCATAAATAAATCTAGCTAAATGGAAGAAGGTTAAGAAATATTGTGGCCAAGATAACATTCATAAGCAAGGTCTTAGCCCAGAGTGTTATTTGAATTATTTTCAAATGGTAATTTGCTTTATCCACCCCAAACTCATATAGTGTAAGTAAGTGATTATTTGCATGAATGACAATCATTCTAATGCCTGCAGTCTTAAAAGAGTATTATTTTGTTGAGATGTTGAAAAATATTTAGTAATTCCAAAGGCAACATAACCAAGATGATGGAAGAAGAAAAAACTTTTGAATGCTCTTATCTCTGTCCCTATACAAATATTTTTTGGTCATGGCAAAAATAAATTTAAGTAAAAACAAAGTGGAAGATACAATTAAATTATTAATACAATGTGCTATGATAGTGTATACTCTAATGGATATTCATCAGAGAAAGGGAAGAGCCATATTTCAGCAAAAAATATGAGGATTTATAAAGTTGATAACAGTTATAGTTCAGAGCACATCAGTCACATAGGACTTCAGAAGGATTGGCTTTGTGGCATCAGCTCTTACCTATTGCCCTGCTCGCCCCTCACTGCCTCGTTCTCAAAGACCAGAAAAATAGTAGCAAGAAAGAATATCTCTTGAAACTATTGTTATATGTGTTAAGCATCTGGGGATGGGAAAGCTCTTAAACACGTAGACATACATACATACATTGTGTTTGGGTCTTGACTGCCCCTTGCTAGCTCTGCAACCTGTGCAAGTATAATGACCCTGAGCCTAGGTTCTTTAATGATTATGATTATTACATTTACGTCATCACCTCATAGGCATTGTATAGTGACTAAAGGAAATAATGCACACGTGAAATGCCTAGCATAGTGCCTGGTATGTAATAGCCCCCCTAGTAAAGACTAATTCATCTTATTAATTAACCCACTCCCATTGTTATGTAACATAGCACATTTATTGCCACCTGAATATAAAGGACTGACTTCCTCTCTGCCCTCTCTTAATTAGCATATGAAAACAGAGAAAAATTCTGCCAAAGGAGCAGTCTAATATAAATAGAGAGATTCATTTATTATTCTCTTTATCATCCTGACTCAGTCTTTGGGCCTCATAAGACCCTACCATCCATTGATGGGGCCAGTTCCTTACTTTGAGATGCTCTTCTTGTGCCAATTTTCCTCCTTCTTCCTTGAGCTTAACCTCCATATTTGGTCATCATACCTGCTGTCTTGCAGATACTCTCAATTTGTTTGTACTTCTCCCTTAATTTGATTAGAAGAACATCCAAGAACATACTTATTAGTCTACTCTCAGTTCATATGGTCCCTGAGAGCTGCCTGGCAAACAGACCACATTTCTCATCCTATAGATAACTAATCATGCATTTTTCTTTCTTTGTAAACTGCTGATTCCAAATATCCTATCCTCATTCTCAGATCATGACTGAGAAAACAGAAACAATCGTCAGAGAATTTATATATGCTGCCACCACCGCGTCTGCCCATCCATGTGTTCCTGGGTGCATATTCTCCTTCGCACCTGTTGTGTGTGTGTGTGTGTGTGTGTTTGTTTTAGTTTTTTTAATGGTCATTTATTTTTGAGAGAGAGAGAGAGAGAGAGAGAGAGAGAGAGAGCCAGTGCATGAGTAAGGGAGGGGCAGAATAAGAGGGAGACACAGAATCCAAAGCAGACTCCAGGCTCCGAGCCGTCAGCACAGAGCCCGATGTGGGGCTTGAACTCACAAACTGTGAGATCATGACCAAAGCTGACATTGGACGCTTAGCCAGCTGAGCCACCCAGGTGCCTCAATTCACACCTGTTAATAAGGACGAACTGACGTTGCTTCTGTGTAAGGGTTTTGCCCCCACTTTTGCCAGAGCTCATCCTTCTTGCATACATAAGACTACTATCCTAGCAATGTGTCCTTTGTTCTGCATCATCAGTTCTCCTGTCTTCTGGATCATTACTGTTAGCATAAGAGAAGTGTTATTAGTTTTACATCTTAAAAAAAAAAATCCTTTCTTGATTCCACTTCTCCCTTCAGAAACTGCCTGTTTTCTTTCTTTCTGTTAGTAGTGAAACCTCCTGAAAGAGTTGTTTATACTTGCTTCTAATTTTATTCCTACTGTTCTCTCTTATAGCTACTCCACTGAAATTGCTTTTGTCAAGGTTACCAATGACTTCCATGCCTCTCTAAATCCTGTGGTGAATTCTCAGCGCTCATCTTACTTGACATAGCAGCAGTGTTTGATACACTATGACACATTCTTCATTTGACTGCTAGGACACACAGGTTGCTACTTCTCAGGCTTCTTGCTGGTTTCTCATCATTACCCTGGCTTTGAACTTCAGACTGGCTCTTGGCACTCTTAACACTTAAGGGGCTGGTGGAAGAACAGCCCAGGATTGAAGAGAGGAGAAAAAAGAGTCAGAAGGTCAACATTGAAAGAATTATCCTCTGGAGCAAAGGGAGGAAGACTTTAAGGAGATGGTCAGTACTGAATTCAGAGGACTAAGGTTAAATAAAGTGATGACTAAAACATATCCTTGAATTTGACAGTTAAAAGGGCAGTGGTACCCCTATCCTGCCTTCTGTTAACTCACAAACAAGTTTCCTATGTTCTTTCTGACAGCCAGAGAAAGTTAGGCTCCAAGTCTGGTTGAGATCTCTCTCCTTTCTGCTTTGTCTCTCTCTGTCTGTCTCTCTCTCTCTCTCTCTCTCTCTCTCTCTCTCTCTCACACACACACACACACACACACACACACACACACACGCACACACACACGGATCCTGCTCCTTATGGATGGAAGCACCAAGGTTCAGAGAAGTTAAGTGTCTCCTGGTAGCCACACAGCCAGATAGGGACAGAACAAGAACTGGAACTCATATCTCACAATCTCCATCCCATGCTTGGCCCACCACTTATTGTGAATGCAATTTCAGAGGTCTTGATTATCTGATTTCTCAGCTGACAGCAGATTAGCAGCATCAAATTGGGGGTGCGATAAAGGCAGGCTCACTGACAGCAGTAAAAAGTGACAGCTGACTGACAGCTCGACAACAAGGGAGGAGAGAGATAAACTATTTAAAAAAATATATGAGAAGTGAAAAAGCGTAGCAGCCTGAAGCCATTCTATGGCAGGGCAGGCAACTCTGCACATTGAAGAACCCTGCAGACATTTCTCCATGATTGTACGGCTTGTACATCAAAAGGAGGACTGTGATTTATTAAAAGAGATTAAATGGTAGCCAGTAAATTCTGTTTAAGAATGTAGGGAAATGCGTAACCCACTTTTGGCAGAAATGATAAATAACAGCAAATGAAGTTAAGCATCATGCCTTACTCTAGGATGTACACGAGCCGTATTCACCTCAAGGAAGATAGTAAACATCTGAACCTTCATATGCAGTTTTAACATCTGTAAGCTTAGGTCACCAGAGAATATTTCAGTGAGCTATCTTTTTTAGATCTTCCTGATGGAGGCTTTTTATGGACAAGATCTCCCTTTGCTGTCAGGGTGGGAGTGTATACACTCCCCCTTTGGTATTGAAGGCATCCAGGCTTGTCAGATGATCAGTGGGCAACAAAACAAATTTTGCAATATTAATACCATGCTTTAGCCTGTATGGGCTGCTGTACCAGAATACCATAGACTGGGTAGCTAATGAAAAACAGGGATTTATTTCGCATAGTTCTGGAGCCTGGCAAGTCCAAGATTAAGGCCCTGGTAGATTTGGTGTCTGTTGAAGGTCTGTTTTCTGTGTTTGTGCAGTGTTCTCACATGATGGAAGAAGGAACTAGGGAGCTCTCTGGAGTCTCTTTTGTAAAACCACTCATCCCATCAGTGAAGGAGTCACCCTCGTGATGCCCAAAGGCTTCACCTCCTAATACCATCATGTTGTGGACCAGGGTAGGATTTAAACATAGGAATTTTGAGGGAGTAGAAATATTCATCCTGTCCCATGCCAGAAGATAAATAGGATCTCAATACTTGATGACATGAGACTCATGACTGGGAAGCCAATTCTGTGTTAGAGGATATAGATTAGATTGAAAACTAAGGAAATTTCACTGTATATATCAAGAAGGCAAATCTCACGTAGAACTCCATGGATGTGCGATGCAAAGAATAAAAGAAGCAATCCTGCAGCCAACCGAGCTGGACATTGGCTAGAAGAAGCCAGTATTTTCCTTCTCTAAATCAGGTAGCTGCCATACAGGCAAGGCCTCATACAACTAGGAGATTTACATAGCCAGGCCTTTGTGTCAGTCTTGGTCTAATGAAATCAGAACATCTGAAGAATTGGTAACTTGCTTTCTGGCAATGTCATCTTTAGAAGGTAGAGCTAACCATAACAGTTAACCTTAGTGATTCTTATTTTAGCCCTGCATTGTGGCTAAGCCTATTATGCGTATTTTAGCATTTTATTCTTCCAAAAATTCTAAAAGCTATTTTCCATTTATAGTTTGAAGTAACTTAGCCGTAGAGAATGTAAATAACTTTATGCCTACAGTCATACAGATAGTAAAGGTAGAACAAGAAATCAATCATTTTTAATCCATTTTAGAACCCAAATTCTTTTTCTTTAATTCGTTATTTCTATATTGCATGTCCCCCAAAACGAGGTTCTGGTCCCTGATACTTGACCCTGACCACTGAAGAACAAATGATTTATACAAGTGAATTGACAGAAATATCGAATAAAAGGACCATGTCATGGTAATGTTATAAAAGAAAGGACTCAAGACTTTAGAAAGCCGACTTTTAAAAGGTAGAAGTTTTAAAAAGGAGGATACTGAAGAGGAATGAGAAATTTAAAAAAGAATTCTGATGGTAAAATTGAAGATGGGCCTAAAGAAGCAGAATAGAAAGAATACGTCAGAGATACAGCTGTGGGCTTAGACCGTTATTTCGTGTATCTGAATCTTTTTTTTTTTTTTCTATTCGTATTTATGTCTCATTTATCCAAACTCCCTTCCCTTACAAGTAATTGTATAGCGTGACACTCGTGTTACATAGGGCAGTGCCTGCTGCATCACATTAGATGTTTAGGATGGAGTTGACTGCATCAGCCTATCATCACACTTCTTCCAGCTGCCCCCTGTAAGATTTGGTACTGAGGGACTGTTCATGATTTTCATAGAAGGAGATCATCCCCACTCTCAACAAATTGAATCACAGAAGAGTGTATTGTAGAAATACGGTGAATTACAAAGCGGCATTTCCTATTCTTGAAAAAGATCAGGCCTGCTCAAGGAATTCCCTCAGGGACCATGAGTTGGGAATATCAAAGTGGCTATCATCTGCTTCAAGTAACATAAGGGTGGAGTAAAGGTGAAGCGAGATAAATGCTCGAGACTGTCAAGTCCTGATACTTGTATGTATTTATTACTTGCTTACCTTCTGAGTCCCATTATATTGTGAAAAAGTTTACATTTTTTTATTATACTTGCCCATAATTGTTCTAAAAGACCAAGTTTATGTGTTTCCAGCGGAGACCACACACACAAAAAAATCATCCAAATTTAATGAAGAGATGAGTGGATGGTATTTCTTTAGGAGTTGAAGGTTGGACTTGGAAGCAAATTGAAGGCTGTATACTTTACATTGAAAAATAGGAGCTGTATTTGGGGTTCAGGTCCCATTTAGGGACCATAGAGAATATCGTATCAATCTTGGTATGATCCGTAGAGAAGAATTTCATATGCTTCTGTAATCATTTCATTACCTATTCTAATTTTCCACTGTATTGGATTGCCAGAGTTGCCAGAATAAACAATAGTAGATTTTACCTGTGAATTTACTCATTTCATAGTAGCATTTGCATTCTGGGGACAGGGGTTATATAAATAGCTTTCCTCCTCCTACATTTTTGACAGCAAAGGAAAGAGAAAAACAACGTTGGTCATTTGGAGTAATCTCAGTTATTGAAACCTTAAGCATTTCTCTCCATGTTTCTCTCCACCTTTTCCATGTAGCTAAAATGTGAAGCCAAAACAGAGGTCTGTGGACTTCACGTAACTATTTTAGAAACAAAAATGGAGAATTTTAAAAACAGTGTGAAAACTTTAAATGAAAACTCTCAGGCTGTGCAAACAAAGGCGAGGAGCCTAAGGGCTTTTTGAAGAATTCTTATTAAAGAAAACACTATTTTACATTGCAAAGCAGATGTGTCACAAAACAACAGCAGATCTGTAATTTGAGAATTTGTGGATTGATAGGACAGAAGGCAGCCCTCGTGGCTCCCCATAGAAAACTTTGTTTTCTGCAGTCAAGAGTCCTGCTTTTGGGGGGCAGGAGTTGCCAGAAAACACCTTAATCTTCGCACCGTATGAGGTCATGTTTCTCAGATATTTTTGATGAAGTATTAGTTCAACATATTGCTAAAACTACCGCCTTTGCTCCGTTAGGTAATGAAATGGGTCTGTCTTCTTGAATATTAACGTAGGCTTGAAGTAGAAGAAGAAAAGTTTTGCTTTTACAAATTTAAACATATCCATATTTGCTAACAATTATTTTGGCTCTTCAAAATGAATGCAAAAATGTGTTTCGTTTGAATGTCATTTAAAAAAATTTTTATAGAATCACTGTACTAAAAAAAAAAAACTTTTGATAAATCATTCCAATGTTTAACACCACTCACTTTCACGAAATCTCCTTTATATCTAATGCAAATCTTTCATGCTGTGTTATATTCTAACCATCTTCCTCTTACTATTCTTGTGAAGAAAAGAATTTGGTTTCAGCATGTATATACAATTCCTTTGTTGGCCTGAAGTTACAAAGAACAAACTCTTGCTTACTCAAAATGTATTTTTAATGAGATTATTATTCATGTTAATGCCTAATTACTGCCATTAGATTTCTGCTGTCTAGTTTATGCAATAACAATAACCCCACCCAAAAGAAGTCCTCCAAATTCAGCAGCAGCAGCAACAGAAGCTATCCTTTCATAAGATGATTTAACCCCGTTCTCAAGTATAGACAATGTTTGGCTTCATTGTACATCAAAGAGTTGATGTACATTTTTTTTTTTAATTTCCTCTTTGTCCTGTCCGAAGAAATCTGGGAGGTAAGAAGCAAAGGCCACAGATCAAGGGGTGGAGAAATGACTAAACATCAGAGAACTTGCTCAGCTAGAGGCTGCATCATCCCTCCAAAAGGAGTCGTGGAACAGGGCTGCTAAAAAATGGGGATGAATGCCATGCAACAAACCCAAACCATAGTTGAGGGGAGTTCAGCAAAAGGTCCACTTAGGATCTCTTCCCCTCAATGGGCTCAGAGGCCATCCCTGAACTTCCTGTAGCATAATGAGTGATCATCAGTGTAGATCCATCCAGGCAAGAACAATTTATGTTATATACTCCATTCATTACATGAGGGTTATATACAATTCATGTTAGAAAGATTTCAAATAAATTGCTTTGATGTTTAAAGGGTCAAGTTTTGGTTCTCTTCCTCAAAAACACTTATTCAAATCATCCCATTGGGGGTAACACTGAATAAAAAGTGGGAGTCAGCAGGGTGGTGTGCAGTGACTCTAGTTTGTCTGATACCACACACTACTGCTCAGCCCAGAGCAAATCACTTAACCTCCCAGAACTTCAGTTTTTCCATCTGTAAAATGGTAATCGAAATAGTACCTACGTCTTCGACTTACTATGCCAGTTGAGATCATTATTACAGTGTGCTGACTGAGCCCCGTGCCATCAACCTCGTAAATGTTAGTCACATGCTCATGATTTTATTTGTACTCCCATCATCACCATTTCGGTTATCGGTTGACAGGCTTTTTGATGACCTCACCCATTCAGTATGATTCCAGCCTCAAAAGTAAGGGGAAACAAAATTTTGAAAACCCTAACAGTTTTATAGAATACATGAGGATCTGAAGCTTACCAGTTCAAATAAGGGTGAGGACTGTCTTATATCCTATCAATCCACAGAACCGCAGTGCATGAGAGGGCATAATTCAGCAGTGCATGCAAGAGAAAGGCACACGGGCCGTTTCCACATCTGCCGGGCACCTGTGATACGTACGCATTCCTTGTGGTGCTGGAGTGTGGTGGGGTGATCGGTACAGAAGTCATTTTCGTTGTTCAGTGTTCTTTTGAAGACTGCTGGGGAGTGTTTTAGAAAGTTTTCCATTAAAAAAATAAACTATTTGGAATGTACCATTCAGCAGTAAACTGCCAGAATGATCTCTGAGACAGAATGTCTTATTCCCACAGAAATTCCAGATAAAAGACTTTATAGGAAATTCTTTAAAAAATATGTTTCGAAGTAATTGGATGCAAGAAAATAAATTTAATTCTTTGAGGTTTATTCATGTCTTTTTCACCCAACATTTATTAAAAGCTTGCTATATTTGTATGATAAATAGAAGATATTCTAGGATATAAGGATATATAAGACAGGATTCTTAATCACAAGAGCTTTGTAAAAGTGATAGGTGTAATCAGGTATTTTTAGGTTTAAGACAGAAAGGACAACATAGATGCTTTTTATGGCATTTAATCTGGGCCTTAAAGACAGTGACTAAGTTTTGGGTATAATAATAATGGCGATCACCTATCAAGTGCCTTTTCTGGGCATGCACTTTATGTATGTTACTTCTAATCTTTACCAAAACCCTGCAAGCGCGGTACTATTATCCTCATTTTACAAGTGGGGAACGTGAGGTTCAGAAGGTTAAGCTTGCCTGCAATTGTACAGCTCCCGAAACTTTCTGGCTTCAATATGCTGCTTCCGTTAATGCCATGTTATTTCTTACTATGAGGGAAAGGAGAGTGGGTTAGAGTAAGTGTAAGCACACATTATGGAGAGAGAATAGTTACAACCAGATTTATGGCAGTGAACGATCATTGGGCCTAGAAGAGATTAATTACCTTTGACGCAATTGAGCGAACATGTAGCAAGATTGGAGATGGAAATTAAGGCTGAAGAATTTGGACTTTAGCCTATAGTCATTTGGGAGCCACTGTTAGAGCATGGAATGGGGGAGTTAGTAATATTGATGAGAAAGGAAAGAGGAGGCAGAGAAACAAGTTTTGCAAAAATACTAGCCGAGGTTGTTGAAGACTTGAGCTAGGGAAGTAGCATACAGATGAGAAGGAGGAAATACATATAAATATTCTGGTTGTCGACTTGGCAAATTGACGTGGCACCTTAGTGGATGGAGAAATGGTCTTAGATGATCTTGAAATGATGGGGCGCCTGGGTGGCGCAGTCGGTTAAGCGTCCGACTTCAGCCAGGTCACGATCTCGCGGTCCGTGAGTTCGAGCCCCGCGTCAGGCTCTGGGCTGATGGCTCAGAGCCTGGAGCCTGTTTCCGATTCTGTGTCTCCCTCTCTCTGCCCCTCCCCTGTTCATGCTCTGTCTCTCTCTATCCCAAAAATAAATAAGCGTTGAAAAAAAAAAAAAAAAAAAGAAATGTTAATTATAGTGACCGGGAGAATATCTGTCCTATTGGGATTGAGACATAGATTTGTTTGTGCGAAGGTGGTGAATTTGGAGTTTTATATGTTGAGTCTGAGATGTTGGCAGGTCATTTAGGGGGAGCCGACCAGCAAGAAGTGTCTGCTCTTACCCCAGTGTCAGCATTTGGAACTTTGTGTGATTTGTTATAGTGACCTGCATTTCTAGACATTTTGGTTGGATTTGCTCCTTCCTTCGAGATGCTCAACAAAGCCTCAAATTTAGTTTTGCCAGGAAAATCCAAGATATCTGTTTCTTGTCATTTGTTACCATCTTAAAAACCTGAGTTCAGAATTTGTGAAAACATCAGATCTTTTGAGCTCTTTATTTCTGTATAAGCAGGAATTTATTAAACTATCCTTCCTTTGTTTTCTCAGAGGTCAATAACTGAGTCACTTTGGTCCCATTGGACAGGGAATCCTGTGATCAGTACCGTAGAATGAAAATGCAGCATGGTATAGTGCCTAAGAAAACTGACTTGATGTCAGGCACAGCTGTGTTTCAGTACCGCCTTTTCTATTAACCACTTGCTTAATATCACGAAAGTTGTTTGGCTTCTCACACCTCATTTTTCTCCCTCATCTGTAAAATAGGGGGAGTAGTAGCAGTCTCATTGGTATGTTATAAAAATTAAATGAGATATGTGTTTAAGGTACTTGTTAAAATGCTTGAAGCATAGTGAACGTTAAATAAATGCTACTTGTTATTATTATCATCTTTAATTTGTGTATCCCTTCTCAAAATATCTTTAGTGCTTTCATTAACCTATATGTAATTAATTTCCTGTAGAGTAGGAACTTTGCCCCAAATTGTAATCCTGTATGACTTCAGTAATTTAAAATTTTTTTAAGTGTTTATTTATTTTTGAGAGCGAGAGACAGATAGCAGGCGGGGGAAGGGCAGAGAGAGAGAGTGGAAGACACAGAATCTGAAGCAGGTTCCAGGCTCCAAGCTGGAACAGAGCCCAACGCAGGGCTCGAACTGACAAACCGTGAGATCATGACCTGAGCCAAAGTCAGATGCTCAAGTGGCTGAGGCACCCAGGTGCCCTGACTTCAGTAATTTTAGAAGCAACAGATGTTTGCTTTATGTCAACTTACAATTAAAACAAACCCAGCAATGTTGGGGTGCCAAAGCGTGTTGGACTAAGTACCAAAATTCTTCTTACAATGTGCTAAGAATATTCAATGCAAGTACTGTCCTGTGTGTTGGTGCTCTTGTCGTGTATGCTCTGGGTCTTTTGTATTTTGGCCTAATATGAGGTGAATCATAAACCTTGCTGACATTGAGCAAGGTTTGTACTGTTAGCAACTCTCTGCAGAGGTGCTTCTGTGAGTGATTGGAAATCAGAAGCTGTCCTTAAGTTTGGTTTTCCTTAAGTTTTTGTTCCTACTGTATTTGACTCAATGCTACCTACAAATTTATTTTTATTAGTAAGTATTTCTATGAAACTAGTTCTTAATTAAGTAATTGCCACTTTTGTTTTTCTAATTTTGTGTACCAGTGCTGTTAAATATGAAACTTAAAAAAAATAGCAAACCTATATATAGTGAGAATTCAATTTAGGAAACCTAGTTACAGTTTTCTTTAATTAAAGGTAAGCTCATTAGTTGCACAAACACTTGGCCGTCTTTCAGTCTTGCCCAGTGTTCTAAGCTGAGATCTTGGTCCTTTTCTTTAGACAGCCACTAAATCAGAATGGTGGCAGTTCTCCACTTACTTGGCCGCATACTGAAATTCATATATAATTAGTGGGCAAAAAGGGAAGAAATAGCAATTTAGCACCTCTTTTCTCCTATATGTTGCATTTTTGTATATCCATGGAAGTGTCTTTCTCATTTGAAATTCGGTGTCCAGTCCGTTGCTTCCTGTTCCTATCAGCTGACTCTAACTTCACGAATATTGACTGCAGCTCAGAATTCATTTGCATGTAGAGAACTGGTTTATCTGTTTGGGACACCCATCTCATTCAAACCCATTGCAGATCTGCTCTGTAAAATATCAACTTATACCCTGAACAGACCAAGTGATACTATGGAGAGAGGTAGGGTCTATTCAAAACCACTGCATTTCATTTTATAGTACCAGAACTCATTTCATAATACCGAATCTTAAAGTGTATAATTATTTTCCTCTAATTGAAGAGGGAGCTTCCGTCTCAGTCTGTGAGAATGGATTTGAAAAGACATAAGCAAGAGACAATGGGAAAGTGGAATATTCAGGATTAGGTGATAAATTCTATTGGAAATAGAAGACGGGGTTGGGGGAGAATGAACTGAAAGGAATGCCTAAGTTTTGAAATTATTGTACTGTTAGCTGAAATAGGGAGCTCGGAGAAAAATGTCACCCACACTCGATGGCAGACAAATTTGTTTTATGTTCAGTGTGAGGCAGTTGACTTTGTCTTATGGAAGAATAGACTCAGAACTGAGAAAATACCTGGGAAATAAAAAAAACCCAAAAGGTAGTGATCTTCAGTCTAATTCCTTCATTTTGCAGCTGGAGGAACTAGAGCTGAGAGATTGTTACTAGAGGCTGTGGAGCACCATCACAGCAGAATCACAGTTTAGAAGCCAGTTCAAAAAAATTCACGAGATTATTAGAAATGTACAATGAAGGTTTTTTGTTGTATTCGAAATTAGCAGGGTAGGATTAACCAGCGTTGACAAAATAGACCAATTTCATCAGGAATAGATGGTGTTCAGAAATTTCTTCGAAGAGTCCAGAACATATCGGCTGCGTCACAGCTTGTTGCTAAATGTTTCGCTGACTACGTCCAGCTCTTTGATCTGTAACTCGCTTTGAGATTAAAATGCTCACTGGCCAACTCTATTCCCTTACAACGTTTTTCGCTCTTCCAGCAAACACTGAGCTACTCATATAAAACTTGTTCTAAGAGCGAGCAATAGGAGTTTCCAGCATTTGCAACTCAGAACCTGGAAATCATTTTGATTCTCTCTCTTTTGTGGGACTTGGTATCACAATTTCTGAGTGAACCAATATTGTATACAACTATCAATTTTTAATGCTTCCGCTTTGCAAGTGTTGTATAAATTATGTATTTCTTATGATTAGAACATTTTCTTAAGCTTTCCCTCTGCGTCTCTCATCAGAAGATACTTAAAATTTCCTGTGCGTGATGGCTTTGGTGATATGCCTGTTCTGCCTGTTCTTAGGATTGTCAGGTGAATCCCTCTTTTTATCTGGAGTCTTGTTTGGACAGCTGGCCGATGTACCTAAGGGCAGCTGAAGCTCTGGGTACTTAGATGGACACCAAATATGAGGGGGAGGAGGGCAGCAGGGTGGGAGGGTGGACAGGAGTCACATGTATTATCAAAGGAAATGTGCAGAGGAAAGAACAAAAACTTGCCATCCACACCTGGCTTTCAGTCTTGGTTCAGCCATTTTCTAGATACGCAGCTTGGTCAAATTATGTTTCCCTTTCTGATCCTTGGTTTGCCCAACATAAAATCATAGAGTTGATGTGAGCATAACGTGAGAGAGAATATAGATAAATTGTTTTGCACAGTACATGGTGTATATTCTATACACATACATTTCCCTGGCCTCCCCCCTCTATAAGATCATACCTACTGCTACTCTGTTTTACTTTGTCCCTTTTAATTGCCATTCACAGGTATCTGAACTGACCTCTAGTGTTGCTACCTCAATTTCTGAATCTTTTGGTGATTATTAAAAAATGAAAGGCTTAATTTACTCTCATGTGTAATGCATATACCACTATAATGTTTAGTTGGGTTTTTTTCCATCTCTTCTCCCGTAACTAATTTAATTCACTAAAGTAACCTTTTTTAATGTTTTTATTTTATTTATTTTATTTTGTATTTATGTTTTTATTTTATTTTATTTCTTTTATTTTAAAATAAAAGTATTTTATTTTTGAGAGAGAGAGAATGCGAGTGCGGGAGGGGGAGAGAGAGAGAGAGAGAAAGAGAGAAAATACCAAGCTGACGGTGCAGAGCTCGACAACGGGACTCGAACTCACAGTTGTGAGATCGTGACCGGAGCTGAAATCAAGAGTCAGACATTTAACAGAGCCACCCAAGTGCCCCTAAAATAACTTTTTATAATGTAAGTCCTTAGTTACCACTTTTATAGTACTTGGATATCCAGCACGCTTTCCTACTGTTTATGGTTATTTTTCACCTACTCTGTTTTGTTGATGTTTTACTCTTCTTTTGTCTGTCTGTTATATTTTACTTTACAGATATTTTTCAGGGTTAGCACTCATGGAACAGGCTGTTATAGTCAATAAAAGTCGATGTAACTGCATCTTGCTTTCTAGACAAGAATCAACTATTCACATCATTATGTGCAATTGTTGAGTGCTTGACTCTAATCAGAAATCTGTTTCTGCTTGTGCTTGTGGGTATTTCTTTAATATCTCCTGAATGTGCAGTTGGTTGAGGGTGCAGTACTACTGCTTGAAGGTAGACAAGGAAGCATTAGTAGGGTAATGTATTATTGGTTATTTTCTCAACAGAGAAGGTACAGCTCAGATGGATGTGGCAGGTAAAAGCTAGTATGAGATTGTATAGTTTACTGAAGACCAACCTGTACCACAGGTGATATACCCAGAGCTAACTGTAAATTCAAAAACCTCTTAGATACAGGACTATAGTTTCTCACAAAAACTTTTCCTGTTCCTACAAAAACAGATTGCACTAGAATTTTGATCTCTCAGAAATACAATCCTTGGGTGATAAAGCCTTTTCCCCTCCTGGTGGATAAAGCATCATGCCATGAAACGTGAAACATGTCTGTGGTATCTAATTGTGTGGCCTGTATTAATAATGTATGATGATACACATGGCCTCAAATAATGTGATTTATGTCCCCTTAAAAAAAATCCAAACAACAATTATAACCAGGTTGGTACAGCATAGCCTCAAGCAGTGGGTTTCAACATTGGCTGCACATTATCATCACCTGGGGAGCAGTTAAAAACAAAAACAAAAACAAAAATTTGATGTCCAGATCCATTAAATTGGAATCTCTGGGTTTGGGTCCCACGTATTGGCATTTTTTTAAAAAAAGTTCTCTAGATTTTCCACTGTCCAGCCAAGGTTGAGAACTGCTGACCTAAAGCATCTCTAGTAAATAACAGTCCGTGGAAGGCCCATGTACCTAAAGTAGCCTCTCCTGGTGGCACCATGACCCCCTTTTCAGTGCTGCCAAGATGTACTTTCCCGTCTGCAAGTGTCCCCAGGCAGTCTATAGTAGACATTCGGTGTCTTTGTGATAATGAATTTGTATAATTCTTTGGCTGTCCTGATGAGAAATAAGAAAATGTCAAAAATTGTATTTTATCCTTGATCTCTTTCTCCATAAGTGTTGGCATTCCTCCACTTCCCATTGACTTAACGTTCAATTTTTCTCTTCACTGTTTTTCTTGGGTGACATTGGGAATTTTTACCATCTGATGAAGGCAGATGTATTTTCAAATAAAAATGTCTTAAGCATTTGTTCTTCCTACTACTCCTTTCTTTGGCAGAATCTTCATATAGTTGATAAATAGTTTGCTTTCTTTAAATACCTTTTCATATAATCTTTGTAGCATGTTTCATGGGTATTTTAACCTAGTTTTATGGTTTTTCACGAAATAAGGTATTTTCTAAATATGTTATGCTGAATTTAACTGAAATAAGCGGTTGTACTGTACGCCTTTAAAATGATGATGATATCTTGCATTTTAGGGTAACACTTTCATCCTGAAAGATTTCAAAGCACACTGCGAATGGTTACAAATTATACAGTGAAGCACACTCACCATTGTAGAGTGAAGCATGGCAGCTGTTTAACAGCTCATTGCAACACTACACAGCAGGTTAGGGTAGGAAGTGAAGAATAATACTGGATTCACTTGAAAAAATTGCTAGGGGGGTGAGGTAAGCAGAATGTAATTACCTAAGTTGGAATTTATCCAGGACATAAGGCTAACACCTCCAGTCTTAGAAGAGAAAGCTCTGATTCTTTAATAACCATGTACTTGCTTTCTGTGTATCTGAATTGTAAGGGTGCTTCTGCCCTCTTCAAACCACTAGTGTGCTCTGACAGTGTTCCAACTGAGACTTAAAACAAAACAACAAAACTCTTTTTCAAAACTCACATGTTCACGCTAACTCAGGGATGATAGATAGGTTTCTCTTTGCCTGCCATCTTTGGCTCATAATGGCTTTTTGGAACTTGTTTAGGACTTGAAAGCCATATTCAGGATTCACAAAGAAGTCCATGATAGATTAGTGATGTCTGCAATAGGCATGGGAAAAGTAGTGCTTACATTTCTGCTGCATTTTTTGTCAAACTAGCACAAAGGCCTAGCTGCTACTTTCCTGGAATGATTTAGCAATACTCTTCATTCTTTTTAAGTCTTCTGATTATTTATTATTATTATTATTATTATTATTATTACTGGTATAAACATAGTTAACTTTTCCTGAGAAAATTTTTGGAGAAAAAGACATTGAGCATTTTTTAATAACCATAATTGATGAGGTTAGAGATAAAAAGATACAACTTCAAGTTAAAAAAATCTCAATGCAAAAAATGTCCAGCAAAGGAAATAATTTGGGGTCAGATTGGGTTTTCATTTGGGAAAATAATCCAGTCAGCGTTTAGGGGAAACAAATAAGAATTCAGGCCAGGAACACAGAAGAACAGGAGTGTGTTACTAAATCAAGGTGAAAACTGGATATCAGAATTTGGTTTGAGGAACATAGGTTAATAGGGCCAGGCACACCATGGGCCCCAGGTCTGAGAGCAGCACCAGGGATAGCTCCCAGTGAAGGTGACTTCTCCTTGGTTCTTGGGATTCTTTCCTATTCAGCCCTGCCCCTCCTTCTGACATACCCAGTTCTGTGGCTTAGTAATACCTACAAAATCAGGAAAATGGATCCTTTCATCCTGTTGATGTTAACATTAGCAATAAATCTGTATTCTGAGTGGCAGAGTGCATAATTCATTTCATGGATCTTACTTAATACACACAGCCTTTTGTGTTAGGTATTAAACTCACATTTATGTATGTATGAAGAGTAATTTGCCCATAGTCACCTTTCAGGTAGAGGGTGGAACCCTGAATCAAAAGTTTGATCGTCTGGCTCCAAAGTCTGTGCTCCTAAAACTGTACCACAGAGTCACATGAGAAATAAGATCATTTGTGTGTCACTTGCTTCTGTAAAGCAGGACAACTCTAAGGACATTCTGGGGTTTTAAAGCACAATTGAGAAGAAAGTGTAAACTGTGTCTACTGACAGGGTAGAGTATGGAACATTTGTGTGTTCTATGCTTTAAAGTCATTACTGATAGAATTATTAGAAATTACAGAATTTTTTATGGTCCTTCCTTTTGACATGATGGAGGTATTCAAGCAGAAGAACCATGTATCAGATTGTTGAGAGAGTCCCTACATTTCCGTGATTCTGGTGAAAGTGACCTGTCAGTTACTTTAAGCTCTAAACATTTTGATTCTAGGTCCTATCCCTCTGTCATATTCTGTTTTATTTCTCCCAATCCACACTGGTATGAATTACTATAAAACACTTTGTTACATTCTGATTTAGATAATATGGGAACTTAAGCTTGCTTTTTCAAATGTCCATGCATCTGATATAAAAATCAAATATTCAGAAATGTAGTAGTGTGCCCTGACTCTTCTGGACAGTTGGTTTCCTTTTTATTCTTAGGAATTTCCAGGGAGCAACTCTAAACTGTTTTTGGTTATTTGTCCAACTTAATAAAACAGGCTTGGTCTAAGCAATCGTTTAAAGTTTTAAATAGGATAATAAAATATGCTTTTCATTTGATGAAAGCCCGTGTGGGAAAAAAAAACAGTTTATTTAGTTATCTACATTATAAAATAATTTTAATATTTATATAGCAGGAATGAAAATTGAATTTTACATGTAGGCCTTGTAAGACCAATTTATACCTAAAACAAATGCAAATATTCAGGTTATAAAGTTCCTAAAACTGCCTTATAATGGAAGAATTGACCTTTAATTATAATGCTATTGTATCACTTTTAAAGACTATGCAAGTTGTCTATTACCTAACTTTTACGACAGAAAAATAATGTTCTGTCCATCTAAGTTGGAGAAAGCTAATGGATAATAGCTGGATCCTGTTTTCCAGGAAACACATCTTTTTCCGTGGCTTTGTAATTAGGCTATAGTAGTAGTGTGTCCAAATCTACTTATATGGCTTTAAAGTCTTTATAGAGATGTAATTTGTAGTATTTGAAAAGTAATTGAGATGAAATCTAATGACTTCTATGGTATGCAAAAAGAGATAGAAATCATTTATTTAAACAGGTTATATTTGTTTTCTTTTTAGAGTATACTTGCCATTAGAGGTACACATGCACACACACACACGTGTGTGTGCGCGCGCACACGTGTGTGTGTGTGTGTGTGTAACATCATTTTGCGTATTTTGAGGTGGTCTTACTGCCTTTTGCACTGACCCTTCAAATGTAGTGGTTTTCAACTCTGGCTGCATATTAGAACCCTGTGAAACATTTCAAAATCTTTATGCTCATTGGGGTGCCTGGGTGGCTCAGTCAGTTAAGCATCCGGCTCTTGGTTTTGCCTCAGGTCACAATCTCATGGTTTCATGAGTTCGAGCCCCGTGCTGATGGTGTGGAGCCTGCTTGGGATTCTCTGTCTCCCTCCCTCTCTTCCCTCTCTGCCTCTCTCTCTCTCTCTCTCTCTCTCTCTCTCTCTCTCTCTCTCTCTCCCTCTCTCTCAAATAAATAAACTTAAAAAAAAATCCCTATGCTCAGGCAGCACCCTATCCCGGTCTGAATTTCTGTGGACAGAACCTAGACATCACGACATTTTGAAACTTCTCAGGTTGGAAACTACTGACAAAATACATGAGTATTTAGTACAGCCTTTACATCTTGTACACACGGGGGAAACTGCATGGAGGAGATGAAAGGAAATGTCCATTCTCCTAATACAGAGGAAGGTGGTGGCAGGATGATTATTGAAATTTTAGGGGTGACCACATAGATCACAATAATAAAATATAGTCTGAAATAGAATTTCATTGAGTACTCTCTATTTTAGCAGTAACTTAAGTAAAACACCTAGAGAAAGATATAAAACACCCACATTTCACCTGGCCACTTGTGCAGTTTTTTTTTCTTGACTTCAGCTGCTAGCCAACTTATGACCTGAATCTTGATGATTAATAGCTCTTATAATATTTTCTTAGCTAGTGTAACTTCAATTGCAATACTTTTTCTTCTAATGTCTTACCCTTATAAAATAGCACTAAACTATTTTTCTCAATAAATTCTACTGACACATGGTCCCATAGATTAATTATAAATTGCATAGAAGTACTGCCCTTTGTCAGTTTTAAATGTGTAGTTTTATCTTCTCTTTCTCTTTGTCTTTCCAAGCTAAATGGAATTAGGAGCTTAAAGAAACCTGGTTAACATGGAATATATTCCTATTCTCTTATTTTAAACAATAGCGCCATTAATTTTCATCCTAGACTCTTTGGTTCCTCTGTTATTTTCGCTGCTATTATAATTTAAAAAGAATCATCTCTATTTTTACAAACCCATTTATTACACAACATTGTATAAACATCTTTTCAGGGAGTAATTTTCCCCAAGTGCTGTGTTATTTTTTTTACCTGGTGGGCTTTCTCCATAAATTTAATTGGGAATACTGAATAACTTTTCCACCCCTTCCCCCCCCCCCCGCCCCCTGCTCCTCTCTACCTTCCTCTTTCTCCTCCTCCCCCTCTTCCTCCTCCTCTTCTTCTTCTTCTGGAGATTATGAAGGGTGGAAAGAGTATCATAAGGGCCTTAGACAACCATGGAAAGACACTTTGCCACGGGTGCTTTAAAACACCCCAAGGTAGATGAAAAGGATAACTTTTAGGGCTTAGACCATTTATCATGAAATTATAATGCTGGCACAGCTCTGCAAATATTCCCTTACAGGGTTTCATAGACATTTAGCAATAAATGTCTTTTGTTAAAATGGTCTTAGGTCCTATAAAGCTGAGTCTGTATTCCAGGAGAAATTCTTTTGCAGCTATTTAATAGTGTTCCTTTCACAATGCCTTCCTTCTGCCTACTTTGTGTTCCCATTGCAATACTGGTATCTTTGACCAGAGGGTAGAGACAGCGAACACTGAGTCTTGGCTGTTCTAAGACTAATGATTGAAACGAAAGAAAATATGGCCTTAGAGGGTTATATTTAAGTATGGGAACTATCATTATTACTGAGATGCTGACCCAGTTACTGACCCTTTGAAAGAGGGTGAAGTAGGATAGGAAAATGTAGAAAAAGCAAATTGGTTAGACATAACAAAGACCTTGACTGTAATCCTGATGAAACAGTATAATAACCAGTAAATGGCAGAGCCGATTGTATGTTTCTGTGGCTTAGGCAGCTCTTGGAATTGTATGATTTAAGAGGTAGCTGAGAGGATTCTAACTTTCCTCTGACCATCTCTCTAATATTTCCTGACGTTGTGCCACCTACTAGAGAAGTAGTTCTTACTAGGATCCCTGTTTGGAGTTGGAGCTTGCCGATAATATATATAAAGTTTTGTGGGAGTTGCACTTGTGCATGTTTTTTGAGAAGCTTCCATCAGAGCTTTGTGCATCCATAAAGATTCTACTTAAAAGCAGATGTCCATAGTACTAGTTTTTATTTATAGTTTATTGTGACTTTGGTTAATGTGATTTCTTTCTCGATGCCTTATTGCAAGGTACTCATTGATTTTTGTTGTTGTTGTTGTTTTGTTTTAAACCAGGATGGAGATTAGAGATTTCCTAGCTAACTTTAGTTCTGTTTTAGAGATAATTCACTCCAAGATGTAAAGCTACGACTTAGATCTTCCAACCCCAAAATCTTGTGCTCTTTCCCAGGAAGTCAGAAGGTGGAAGAGTTTTAGGTGAGAGGTGATAGCGGCCACCGAGGCAGCTGGACTCGTGTGAGACACCGCAGGCTCCAAATACGTATCTGGAGGGAAGCATGATGGTAGTAAGAAAGCTCCGTGGGTTGGGTGTGCCAAAAGGTAGAAAAGGTGACAGGCAAAAGAAGGTGAAAAGGTAACGAAACTGAACTTTTCTTAAGCTGTTTTTCACAACTTTTGGTCATCTGATACTAGAGCGATCGGAATTGCACTCCCAGCAGATCTTTCTTGTATACCCCGAGTGTCGCCTTTTTTCCTTTTGCATTCTTTCCTAGGATTTTCAGAGATTTATTATCATATGACTTTCCAACCCTTAACCATCTGCTACCTAATATCCTAATGACATACAGTAACAGTAACTTTGTCGGTTTTCATGGTGAAGCATTTAAAACCACTCAATGCCATTTCGATTTGTGAATTGATTTTATATTTTAAATAACACTTTATAGTCTCTAGGAAAGGCATTATGAAGTGTTTTGTTGTTGTTATATGAGGAAACAGATATAGAGTGCTTATATTCTAGACGCTAAGGGTTTAGTAAAGGGGGAAAAACAGGAGAGAATTAACAAGAGCACTTATATTTAAATAGTCTTAATTTTACCTTCATGATTTCTTTTGTTCCTTAAAGCAAGCCTATGAAGCAGTTACTCTTGTTTCTTTGACAGATGGGGACACCAAAGCATAAAAGCTCTAGGTAACGTGTCAGAGGTCTGATAGGCAGTGAGGCTGGCCCCCAGCCCAGGCCCTAGCTTTTGAGGACCTTCATGTTTCACCACTCTGCTGTGTTGCTTCCCTAGTCATTATACCATGAAACGCGTACAGTCCATGTGAGGTCCAGACAGAACCAGAGTTAGGATAGGGATTGCAAAGAAGGTGATATCGGGGCTGTGTCTTAGAGGAGACAGGGGTTGCTCTGCCTGTCTAATAAGGAGCAACAGGGAGTTGCCATCCAAGGAAATGCTCTGAGCCATGGTGGAGCTTGGCTTTTCAGAAAGGCAAGGGCGCTCACAGTCAAAGCTTGACATGCTACTATTTTGGGATCTGGGAACGTAAAGATGAACATGATTAGAACAAAGTCAGAATCAAAACTCACGTATTCTGAATTCCTTGCTGCATTTTCAATACCTCTTCCTCATAATTCCTTGTCCCAATTAGGTAAATAATGAGTTCTGCTAATGAATCCTACCAATGTCACTTCCTGAAGACATAGTTATTACTGTTCACCCACTTCTTTTGCCCAGACTTTACCAGCTCTATATTTGAACATTTAGATGCTTGTCTAGTGCATAATAATTCCAAGAATTAATCTACGAAGTATGTACTTGGACCTACTGTGTGCCTGGTTCTCGTAGGTTCTATGGATCCAAAATTATGTCCTTGCTCTCCAGGAGTTTTCATGATTCACATTTTTTACGGCTAATGCAGATGTGACCTCATACTGCATTGTTTTGCCAAACTTAAAAAATTGATGTTCATCTTTTTATGAATGTTTGTATGTAGCCAGAAAGACTGTAAGACATATCCTGTGTTTTAAAAATATTTCCAGTTCTTTATCTTGGTAATAACCAGACAGATACTTAGTTTTCTTGAACATAGATAAATCTTTGCATTCAACAGTTTGTATAGTTGAATTGTAAAATGGAACTCATAAGAGAACTGATTGATATAGTGGTTGCTTACTGTAACAGTTTTCAGATGTCATGGCATTTTTGCAGCACACTACAGAGTTGAAGACAAATGAGAAAATAAAATAATAGTTGAAAACACTTGCAGCTGATATGAATGTTGAAGGACAGTAACACATTTCAAGTCATATAACATACCAGATTGTTAGGAGACAAATGTTGTTTGTGAAATATTAGTGTACATAGGTCTTAGATCAATCTTGAGCACTTTAAAATACTTTAAATTATGTATATACTAGCACTTGATATATACGTGTAGAAAATTGACATTTCAAAACTCACTAACTTTTTATACAGCAAATAGTGTATCTTATCTACCTGTCAAATAGACACTAACTTCACACTGACCTATTTAAAAGCCCAAGTCAGGGCGTGCCTGGGTGGCGCAGTCAGTTAGTTAAGCATCAGACTCTTGATTTTGGCTGAGGTCATGATCTCACAGTCGGGAGATGTAGCCCCACATTGGGGAGCAGTCCCCAGAGCCTGCTTGGAATTCTCTCTCTCCCTCTCCCCTACTCATGCACTCTCACTTTTTCTCAAAAGAAGTAAATAAACTTTAAAAAAAAAGTCAGTTATTTATCATAATGGAAACAAGACACGAGGAGAATAAAATTAGAATATTTATCGCTCAAAATTTAAGGAGTTTGCACTCTAGTAGTTTAATTGATTATTTCTTTATTCTTAGAAGTCTCATGTGCTTAAAAATTATTTATCACTGTGTTAATTTCAGAGACTGAAAGTTTTCATATCTCGCATCTTTTTCAGAATAGATGCATGGACTGAGTTACGGAAATTAAAGGATAAGAAAATGGGGACAAGTTGAAGAGAGGTAGCGTGGCTAGAGTTGAAAGACTCAGGACGTGGAAGAGGGAAAAGAAAGCACTGATGATTTCACTTGGTGCTTCTGTGAGGTTGAATTTGGAAGGGGGACAGGGTAGATCTATATGCATCAGGTGCTGGCCGATTAAATAGGAGGGGAAAATGCCATCTCATATCAGTGTGGAGGCAGTGCAGGTGGAGTGAATAACGTGAGCTGGGAGTCAGGATAGGTGGACATATGGCTGACTGAAGGTATAAAAGGAAGGAACGTCGTTTATGAATGAGCGTCAGGTTGAATGGAAGGTGCTCCCAGTGTGAGAACTCCTTTAAAACAGAGAGAGGCCAATGTTCACCAGACTTTATCCACTTTTTGATATCCACTTACCGCTTCACAGAAGAGACTGAAAACTATTCTCGTGTGTGCTGATAGTTTCTAGATTGACACACAAAAAAACAGGACCCTTGAGAGCATAGGACATTCGGGAATGGACTTTGAAAGCAGCACTGCATTTCTTAAAAGGTCTGCGCTCTTGTTCTGACTCTCTGCGCTCAGCTACCGGGCCTTGAGTTTAATTTTCTTACCTGCAAAATGGAAACAATAATGTTTTCCCCACTAGCCTTATGGGATTGTAATTTATCTGAAAGGAATTTATAAATCCTCAGGCGGTACAATGGAGAGTGGTATTATGATGGTGGCAAAAAAAATCAGAGCCAGGTTACCTGAGAGAATATCATGTTTATATTCCTCTGTACCCCCTCCTTTTGGGGGCAGAGGTGGATGGACCAGTAGAAATGCTTCAATTTTAGCTCAGTTGAGCCCATTTCTGAGAGACAGAACATGACAATCCACTGGTCCTTGAAGGCATTGTGTATGAAAGTTCTGTATTCATAGTCTATTGCCTCATGTATATGCCCACGTTTTAATAAGTGTACAGAGTACATATCTATATACAAATGGATAAACATGTTTAGAAGGCTATACACCAAAATGTTACCTATGGCTATATCTGAATGGTGGTTTTGGGGTGATTAAAAATTTATTTGCAACAACATGGCTGGACCTTGAGGGCATTATGCTTAAGTGAATTCAGTCAGAAGGAGAAAGATAAATACCATATGATTTCACTCATATGTGGAATCTAAAACAAACAAAACAGAATAAAACAAATGGACAAACAAAAACGAGAATAGATTGATGGTTACCAGATGGAAAGGAGATTAGGGGGTGGGAGAAAGGGGTGAAAGGGGTCACTTGTAGGTGATGGATGGGGATTAGATTTGGGGGTGATCACTTTATTATATATGCAGATGTCAAATTGTAACACTGTACATCTGAAAAAATCTGGACAGTTATATTTTATGACACTACTTCTCTCTTTTTTTAAAAAATTTTTTAATGTTTATTTTTGAGACAGAGATAGAGCATTAGCGGGGGGAGGGGGAGAGAGAGAGAGGGAGACACAGAATCCAAAGCAGGCTCCAGGCTCTGAGCTGTCAGCACAGAGCCTGACATGGGGCTTGAACTCACAAACCATGAGATCATGACCTGAGCTGAAGTCGGACGCCTAACCGACTGAGCCACCCAGGCGCCCCAACACTACTTCTCTTAATAAAAGGACATGGTATCAAAATTTTTTTTGTTTTCTCCCCGGTTGGTTTGTTCATGTTTTCTAGATTGTCACTAATTATGTACATATGTATAACACATGCGCGCGCGCGCGCACACACACACACACACACACAATCACATTTATAGATGTAAAAATTTCATATGGGAATTTTACTTTGGTAACTCAAAGTTTGCATCACTTGCTAGGTTAAGTTTGACTAGTGCATACATATGTAACTATGGGATTTACTGTTTTTTGAAAAAAAATATTTCCGGGAAGACAAAACACCTGGCAGAAATTGCTGACGCTGTGGAACGTGTTTTGCATGGATATATTTTACTCATTCAGAGTGCTACTTGTGCACCTTTTTACACAGTGTCCCTGGACAGTTTCTCAGATTTCTGCTCTCTGCTGTTTGGCGGTAGCACCTGTAATGAACAGATTTGCAGGCTAATACTTTACATTTCCCTGCCCGTGAGTTTCTGCAGTTGCTGGGTTCTCTAGTCCTGTCCTGAACAGTTTGCCCTGCTATCTCCAGTGAAAGTCCTCTCTGAATACCCTGTGCTTGTATTTATTATTACACTTTTGCTCAATTTTGACTATGCGGTCTAGCAGCACACAAATCCCAGAAAAAGACACGATGGTCTCTCAATTATGACCAGTGTATGATAGAAAAAACAAGACATAAAAGTGTCACAGAAAGAAATGGTGCAGGTAAGAAATTGTTAGCACTGTGTTTCTGTGGTTTTCCTCATTTCTTCCAGTGACATAGCTGCTGGGCGTTTTGATTGGAGTGGACAAAAGTTGGTGAGAAGAACAATGGTAGGTAACCAAAATGTAGTTAGGGGTGTGAAACCACAGAACGCCACAGAGACGGATGACCTGGTGTATCGTCACTCGCTTCCAATAGACACAGTGGCCTCTGCCTGTGCTTAGTAGGAAGAACGGAAGAAGGAGAAGCAAAGTGGTGCCAGAGTTAACTTTTGGGGAAGTAACCTTGGTGGGAAAGAGGTCCTGGACAGTTTTACAGACAGTTAAAATTGGCCAACTGCCGTATAAATGTATGTGCAAGTTTGTACAGAGTCTTGCTTAAATTTCACCAAAGCATTTTCACTTTGAATCACTAAGAAGGAAGCAAGCATGATAGAATTTTCAGATCGTTAAAACTGCTTTGAGTTCCAGTGATTGGTTCTGCCTTAACATATGTCTGCACTATGTTTCGATGTATTTTGCATTGAGGCCTCAGGGATATGAATCCTATTTCATTTATCTATCACCTAGTTGCTCAACTAAGCTTTGTTCTAGTAATAAGTTACTTAGTCAATATCTCAGAAGGATATTTAAGCTGAAATCTAAATGCAACCTGTTTTTGTTTTTGTTTTTGTTTTTGTAGTGTTGGGCACCACTCATGTGCATACAACACATTCCCATAAAACTAGCATTTTGTATTTACAGAGAATTTCTCCTGAGAGTTAAGGTCTTGTAAAACATTCTTGTTCTACAGCATGAACGAATTATTATACTCAAGGGCATTGAAAGTGAAGTATACTGAAGAAAAGAATTTTTTCATTAAAATGCAGTATATATTGATAAAACAGATTACTAGCATTTGATGAAATGTGAAACTTGGAGCTCCTCATATCAGTAAATCGCCAGTAGGTTTATTTTGGCAAGTGGAACCAGTATGTAACATGTAAGGGGCCAGGCATTATACCTGTTAGCATTGTATTAAATTGTGTTTTGGTAAAGTACTTAAAAAAAAAAAAAAGCTATCTGTGCCTTGACAAGCAGGCTGTGGTAACTAAGATTATTAGAAAATAAAAGCTGTTGTGTTATCAGTTTTGGCACAGTCATTTATCAATCAGTATTTTAAACATTGACAAGTGGTAATTTAATAGGGAATGACCCAGTTGGCAGGAAGTTCTAATGACAGATGATGTAAACTCATTTATCACTAAGGGGCTCTGCTGGGCTTCTTACCTTTCTCTGTATTGTGGCTCATATTTTCCAAGTCTGGGATGTGAGAAGCCACAAAGGGCAAATCCTATGGCACCAAGCCTGAAACCACTCCCAGGCAGAGAAGAGCATTAACGCTTTAGAAGCTCCCATCTTCGAAAACACTCCTCCGCATTGACGACTCTTGATTTAAAACATAGGTGAGATCAATAAGTTATTAGGAATGTGTGGTTTTCTCTCTGCTTAGTTTTTTATACACGAGAAAGTAAGGTAGATGAAATTTTGAATGAAGTACATGAAGGGGTGATTCAGAAATTATTAAGATAATGAAAAAGACAAACTTTGATGAGAAAACTGCTGTTAGTAAAATCGCTTCCCCCTCCCTCTTCTATAGTTAGTTAATGCGTCATTTCTTTCTGGCTCTTTAAAATTCTTTCCTTTGTCTTTAGTTTTCGGAAGTTTAGCTGTGATGTGTCTTGGCATGGAATTTTGGGGAGTTATCTTTTTTAGGATTTTCCCAGCTTCTTGAATCTGTAGGTTTAAGTTTTTTTGGTCAAGTGTGGGAAAGTTTCAGCCATTATTCACCTATTCAAAGGAATTTGTTTTTTCAGTCTCACCCTCTTCTTGTTTTCTGGGACTACAGTGACACAAATGTTAGAACTTTTATTATAGTCCCACACTCATTTTTTTTCTCCCACTCTATTTTCTCTCTGTTGTTTAGATTGGCGAATTTCTACTGTTCTCTCTTCAAATTCACTATTCTTTTTTTGGGGGGTAGTGATCCCCCCCCCCCATCCTGCAGTTGAACTCATTCATTGGATATAGTCTGGTTTTAGTTCTAAAATTTTGATTTATGTCCTTTGTTATTTGGCTTTTTTTTTTTTTCCCTTCTTGCTGAAACTCTGTTTCACTTCTTCCAAATGTGTTTATAGGTGATGGTTGAATCATTTTTAGGTTGGTTGCTTTACATCTCTCTCATCCCAGCTGGGATCTGTTGATTATCCTTTCTCATTCAGTTTGAGACTTCTTGGTTCTTGGTATGAGAGAGATCTTCGGTTGAAATCTGGGCATGTGGGTCTTACAGTTTGACTCCAGGTCTTATTTAAGTTTTGTGTTTTTGCAGGATAGTCTGACACTGTTCCAGTAGATGATAGAGGTGCCATGTCATTACTGCAAAGGGGACAGTGGAAATCCAAAATCTTCACTCAGCCTTTGTGCACTGGGGTGGGAGGTGGGTGTAGGTCTCCTTGATGGCTTATTACCACTGAGCTGTTGTGAAAGTCATGACTTGCCACTGGCTTCTATCTGACACACCCCAGAAGTCTGGGATCAAAGTTTCAGCTCCCAATCTGTGCCCTCTCTGACATTGGGATGGGGGAGGGAGAAGTGACACCTTATTACACCCCAATCAAGGTGAAACCCTAACTCCTTGACTAGGTCTTTGCTGACAGGATTGAAACCGTAGTTTTTTACTATGGTATTTACTGAGGAAAATGGTTATTGCCTAAAAGTTTTATCTTACTAGGCTGCTTCTTTTTCTTTTGGCTAGAGAAAATAGGCCTCTTTGGGAGCTGTGGTTCATCTATGCGCATTGGCATTTCCGCGTTGCTGACTTCTCTAGTCTGGGATATATCGGTCAAAAAAAAAAAGAAAAAAAAAAAAGAAAAGAAAAGAAAGAAAGAAAGAAAACCCAGGAAATTAAGCACTATATTATTCCTTTGATTCCAAGTTCCCAGTTTGTCTTCTTCTCTCTATCTCTCAGAGTCTTCTTATATATCAAATGTTCAGTCATTTTAGTTGCACACAGTGGGAGAGATAGGGAAAAGTTTACCTATGTAATTTCCTCCAAAGATATTCTATATAAGAGGTTTTGGTACTCAAAATAGAGATTCTAGATATTGTGTCTCAAAATAGAGATTCCAGATATTGGCTTCATTTGTTGAATTGCCTAATTATTCTGAATTGGAAAGCCCTATGCAACAATCCTGGGGGTTTTAATCTAGTATAAGACTATACCCGTGTAATACTATCTTGGGATGAGGAGCCAATTGAGTTATTCCTTATTTAAACATAATTGATAAATAATAAGCTTTTGATACATAGATCTATTTAATATTGAAAGTCTATTTACAGCTGGAGTAAAAATAGTTTACTTTTTGATGATCATTTGAATAACTTGGAAAATATGCTTCATGACTGTTTTGCGTATTGATAGTTATCATTCTGAAAATATTTCATTATTTTTAAATGTTCTGAGCATCTGAATTGTTTCTTTGGGATTTTCAGCAGAGTTAATAAAGATTAGATAGGAGTAATCCCTCTGTCCAGTGTGCTAACAGTCGCGATCCAGCTGTGTGACATGCTGGGAACTCTCAGGGGAAGGAGGGAGGGAAAGAGAGACAGAGAGAGGGACAAACAGACAGAGAGAGGCAGGCTGTGTGTGTGTTTGGTGGGGGGGGAGCCAATGACAGTAAATGCCAGAGAATGTCCACCAGTGTGAATCACCAGGTTTGGGGGACACAGGGAACTCACGTTTGGTGAGGGACTCTGTCTGAGGCTGGTCAGGTGCCATTGTAAGGTTTTCCAGTGTCAGTGCTCAGAACAGGTGGGTCCAGCCAAGTTCCTGTAAGTCATGCCAGAAGCAGAGTCAGTCCTGGGAAAGGAGACTGAAAAGAACCAGATGTGGACATTAATGCTATCATACCTGGCCTCTGTTTAAGGGACTGATTACTGCTACAGTCCTATCTGGAAATAAATTAGGGTCTGAGATCCACGGAAAAGGCTTTGGGATGGATGGGTCCCAGAGGTACAAGCCTGGCGAAAGAGGGTGAGGGGGAAAAATGAATATGGTGAGATGGTTGTAGCCAGGACTGCTCATGGGCATGCTTTAGGTGTGGAAGTTGCAACTTCCTTTTTGACCCTTCTTCACTCCCTAGATGCTGTTCATCTGGGCTGTCTGTGGTTCTGGGTCTGACAGACTCTTAGTACCATAATGGAGATGAGCCAGGCCAGAGAGGTTCAAATTCATGCCCAGAATCCATTTGGCACATCAGCAGAATGGGGTGGAGAAACTTCCCTTGGCTGATTTTTTTGTTTTTTAGCACTTTCCTATACTTCTAGAGCCAAAATATGAGTAGGAATTTTAGGGAATTTTCTTAATGTAGGAAATAGTGCCCCTGGGAATGCAAGCAACCTTGTTCCCTTCTCAAGAATTTGGGTGCATTGGAAAGGCCCTAACATGAGAATCAGACTTAAAACCAGGTGCCAGAGGAAGACGACAGACAAGTGTCCCTACCTCATCTAAATAAGATGGGAATGATACCAGTCCTGCTGTCTTACAGAATTGTTTTGAGCAGAAATAAATTGGAAAAAGTTTAAAAGTGCTACATGATGTTTCATACGTAATGTTTTATTATATATTTGCACAAATACAAATGTTTCTCTTTGTCTAATTTTTCTCTTCCGTTATGCAGAAAAATAACTCTTCCTTAGTAGGAAAATTAATGGAGAAGAACAAGTCCGTGGATTTTGGGACAGTCCCATTTTGTAGTTTTAATAAACGTAAAAAAATTTTTTTTAATGTTTATTTTTGAGAGAGAGAGGGAGAGAGAGAGGGCACAAGCATGAGCAGGGGAGGAGCAGAGAGAGGGAGACACAGAATCCGAAGCAGGCTCCAGGCTCTGAGCTATCATCACAGAGCCTAATGCGGGGGTCAGACTCACAGACCGTGAGATCGTGACCTGAGCCGAAGTCAGACGCTCAACCAACTGAGCCACCTAGGCACCCCTGTAGTTTTAATAAAACTTAACTGAGCATTTGTAGTGTAGGTTTTGACAGTGACAAAAAGATATGTTTTTGTCATTTTCCTTCAGGTTGTCTGTTTCTAAATTCTTTCTACTCGTTGAGAATCAGCTTCCCGGGTTCTCCCCTCCCTTGGTAGCTACAAACATCACTTGCTTCTAACGTGTCCTTACGACTAAGAGGGAACTTGGAAAATTTACCATAGCCCTCATTAATTTGTTTTCACTGTAGTAGCTTTCTCAAGACTGTTAAACAAATAGTTTGTCTGTGATGTTCATCCAAGACATTGCATGTCCTATTAGAATGTTGGTTCCATGTGAGGCAGCCCTCTACCCCCCAGGCACCTAGAAGGCACTCAAGAATTATTTGTTTCCTGAGCTCGTGATTAGATGAATGAGTGCTTGCTGCCCTTTGACAGAGTCAGGCTCATACTGTGGTGCTCCCTCTTGGGCTCTAGAGGCCCCTCTGCTACTGTATTTATATTGCATTGTATCCTGAGGTCACCCATCTACTAACACCTTCACTAACACCTCGTTATCTAATAAACGAGTCTGTGTTAACCTGTTTTGGCCAATGGTGGACCTATCAGAAATATGTTAGTAAGGGGTTTCTACCTTAGCCTCATGGTAAGCACTCAGTAAATGTTAGCCGCTATCATTATCCTCCTCCTCCCCCTTCTCCTCTTCCTCCTCCTCCTCCCCATCATCATCATCATCATCCAGAATATTCCCCTGTAGCCATTGGTTTTCACATTTTGTTCCCAAGAACCGTTAAAACTCTGAGAGTTTTCCCAGGTGACAGTGAAAGTTTGGTGGGGTAGGGGGCTTTGGGAGGAGGGAGGAATGTACGTGGAGAGAAAAAGCAAGGCTCTGCTCCCCCCACATCTTTAACCAAGTAAGCTGTGCTTTTGTCTGTCCTATATATTTATTTTCCTGATGAATATTATTTTTGAAAGGATTCACTACTTAATTTTCTCTTTCAAAAGAAATGCTATAAGCAATACACTGTTTGCTGAAGAGTATAATATGAATACAGTTCTTTTCTTATAAATGTGCAGATGACAGTGACAAGGAAAAGAAGAGAAAAATAACTGATCACATTTTGAAATGTGTTCCTAAGCAAATAATTCATGCAATCTTTAAAATGAATGTGCTACTGCTGGAAACTAACATGTTGGATAGTGCACATGTCATGTGATACCAGCCTCACTGTCTGTTGAAAGAAGGCTGCTGGGTTAGTGGATAGGGTAGGGCTGTATCCCTTACAAGCTGTTTGACTTTAGAACAGTCACTGAATTCCACGAACCTCAGTGTTTGTGGCTACAAAATGTCAAAAATCATACAGTTATGATTTGGGTTATGAGGATTAAATAAAACTTGTTTTTTAATGTAAAATACCCGGTATACGTATAGGCCTCAGCATATACACATGCATATATACTCTATATGTAACATACAGAAAGCATTAGGTGACATCAGCAAGGCCTTTCACACACCCTCTCATTCATGATAGCCTTACAGTTAAGATGGTTAGATAAGTTTGTATTAGCTACCCATTTTTCTTGAACAGATAAGTACTTGTGAATTCCTGTTAGTCTTTTAAGTTTATTTATTTCTTTTTATTATGTATATAAACTTTAATTTTTTTAATTTTTTTTGTTTTTAAATTTTTTAAATGAAATTCATTGTCAAATTGGTTTCCATACAACACCCAGTGCTCATCCCAACAGGTGCCCACCTCAATGCCCATCACCCACTTTCCCCTCCCCTCCCACTCCCCATCAACCCTCAGTTTGTTCTCAGTATTTAAGATCCTCTTATGGTTTGGCTCCCTCCCTCTCTAACTTTTTTTTTTTTCCTTCCCCTCCCCCATGGTCTTCTGTTAAGTTTCTCAGGATCCCATTAGTCTTAAAGGGGCACCCTGGGTTGTTATGGAAGAAGCACAGATCTGGTTTCAGACAAACTTTAAAGTCCAGGCTCTGTCATTCATCAGATTCTTGAGCAAGTCACTTAAGCTGTTTAAGTCTCTATTTCTTCATCTATAAACCAGGTAATCAACAGGAACTTTATGAAGATTAAATTCTGGGAAACACTAAGGGTCCAGTGCCCACCATGTTTTGTTGTATGTAGTAGGTGCTCAAGAGGTGTTTCTTTTCTCCTTTACTTTGCTGCAGTGTCACAAACACCAGAAGCAAGTGTCCTAGAATTTTGGATGACATAGAACAAGGGATAATTTAAAGAATAATGAGTGAGAAGGATGAAATTTCCTTGACAGACCAAAATAGTATTCTGAAATGTATAGAAAAGATATTTGAAAGAGTAACTGTTAATTCTTGCATTCCAAAAGAGAGAGAGATGATAGGTAGGTAGGTAGGTAGGTAGGTAGGTAGGTAGGTAGAACAGACTTCTAAAAACACTTGGGAAGTCTTAAAATATTTTGACCTGGATGAGAATTCTTTGGGGAGGCAACATACCTGTATTCACATTATAGAATCGTTGCGACTTGCAGTTTGAAAGATTGTTTTGTGCAAATATTGGTATATTTGTATTGTGTTGTTCCTGAGCAGAGATGAGAACATGAGAAGCATAGGGTAAAGATACCAATTTTAGCAAGACATCTTTCTGATAAATAGATTCATTCAACAATGAAGTAGGATGTATGCCGCTGTGTGTGTGTGTGGTATGTTTAGAAGAAATAAGTCCGATTTTACTGATCGCATTGTAAAAATTGATGTCAGAGGTGGCTAAGGGCCAAAGGGCTCATGGTAGAGGTAAGGGAGATGTCACATTTTACCTGACTTGCCATCTCCTCTGCAAAACCTTGAAAATTGTCCTGAGCTCCCCTGTTGCAACTATTCTTTCTATTCTTTCATAGAAAAGAAACTCTGTGAAAATGAATTCAACAATCAGCAGGTAGAATATTATAGCCACGTCTTTCCAAGGGATCCTCAAGTGAGTTGGATGTTGGAGAGGTTAATTTCTAAGTTCACATCTAATTAATTCTAGAAGTGTGTATCTATAGAATTTAAGTCACGACAGGATGCTTGCAGACATCAGTCAAATAATGTCTTCAAGCATAGGTTCAGAATATACTGATAGCATTGAATATTTTCTGATAGCATTGGGCATTTTAGAGGAAGAAGAATTTCAGGGACATTCTGAGGAAGAAAATTTGAGTCCCTATCGTTATTGTGGCCCCAATTCAATTCAGATATGACTTTAATAAAAGATAAAATGATTTTGTGATGTGTATGGCCTAGAAGAATCAAGATGACATCATTTTTCTATGCTTAGTCTAGTGTTACTTAGAATCTTCCTGAGAACAGGGCTGTATTTAATCTTCCTTATTTGAGTGGCATGCACAAGCAGAAAAACTGGTGAGTCATTTGAATAATCTGGCCAGTGTAACTGTGAATATTCTTGAGAACGAAAGAAAGGTTATTCCAATGCTTGGAAGCACGTGTATTCTGAGGGGAGTCCTGAGCTGCTGCTCTCTGGTTTCCCTGAGAGCAGAACTTGGGCCAAATATACCAGCTCTGTTCTATAGTGCTTAATACACTCCCATTTCCAGGTGATCGTCAGTTATTACGTGATCATGAGAAGATAGACTTTAATTTCAGTGCGCATTAGCATCATCAGCAACAAGTTTTTGCATGTGGTGTGCCAGGTGCTGCATCAAATATGATAAACCAGCACCCCACTTGCTCTCTGCACACTTACAATGTTGAGAGTGATGCAGGCTGTTTTGGATATAAGCAAATCTGAAAGGAAAGGTGATTAATAGCAGCAGCGAGAGTCGTGCCGTACGTTTATGTACCACGTTCTGGTTTACAGAGCTCTTAAGAGAGCAGAACATTCCTCCCAGGAAGATGATGGGATCCTGTGAGGCAGAAATGTTTCTGGTACCAGTTTCCCCGAAGGGAGTTGAGTCTGTATTTTTATTGAAGGATCATAAGATGCAGCTTCAAAGATGTGATCACAGTCCCAACCAGAGAGAAAATTCCAACTGGAAATAAGGAGCTAGACCATTTTGCTGAGTTTTGATGTGGAAAAGAGTTGGGAAGATCAAGGTACAGGATATATGGAAGATTTAATGAAGCATATAATGTGGAAAGAAGGCAAGGCATATACTTAAGCATTGAAATGGAGCCTGCCAAGTTTACTCAGGTGTCCAGGGCATTATCAGTAGTGGAAAGAAGTGAACCGACATTTCCTTGCTGAGTGCTCGCCTTTCCCTCCTACCTTAGTTCCTGGGCTACTCTGGACAGAGAAAGCATGTGGCTCTCTCCTTCTCAATGGTAAGCCTTTGCATCTGTTACCCCTCTTGTTTTCCTGCCGTCTTCCTACTTGGGCGCAGAGTAACATTCTTTCTTCTTCCCTCCCATCTACTACCTTAGCTTCTTAAATAAACAAGACTTGGGATCATCCTTCCTCAAAAGTCCTTTCTGAATAATGTCACTAGCATTAAACAACTGGGTCCTTTATTTTATACAGTGCATTGTTGTAAGATACTGCCTTTAATTTAGCCCGTGCCTCCATTGCTTACTTTAGCACCAACCCAGACTGACTTATAGGAGATGCTTTTAAATCAAGTATAGAGTCATAATTGCATGTGCGTATGTCATGTACATGTATGTCTGTTGTCAGTTGACTTATGTATGTTCAGTCGCTTGATTATAAGGTTCTTAAACATGGGGAGTCTGTCTTTAATGCCTTTTAACACCCCGCAGCACCAGCCCATTTCTTTACTGTTGATTTCCAATGAGTATTATCAGTGGGCAGACGATGATACTTAAAGCGTCGGGAACGGAAATCGGTGTGGCAGCTGCAGCACCACCACTAAACTTGGGGTAGCACTCAGCTTGCACCTCTTTTTCTGAGAGAAATGGGTTGTAATGTGTGCTTAGCGTCTAGCTATCTTGTTTAGCCTAAGTGCTATTTACCTTATGAAGTAAATTAATAAAGCAAGAAAGTCAGTGTTGCATTTTGACTCCTTCGTTTTAAAGGAACCTTTTAGAACAGTTGGCAACGTACAGTTAGATGAATTCAGAGAGAATCAGTGTCCGTGGATGTACTTGATTTGCATTGTGGAGCTCTGTCAACACATCAACAAATGAGGTTTACCACTTTGAGAGGTGACATGAAAATATTCGGTGTGGGTTATATAATCACTATCTAACCTTTTGAAAATCTAGCTTTTAGCCTTAACTGAAAATCTTGACATTTTGGTTGGGAGCCTTGCTTATGGAACACCTCAGAATAAACTTGGAACTTGAAGGTCAGTGTAGAAACTCATTGTCAATTCAGCGTGGAGAAGCTTACATAACACCTCCGCAGCCAGGTCTGGCTTGTGTTAGTGCTACTATAGCCCCACTCTCATGAGTGCTCCAGCCTCTCATCAGAGGGGCAGGAGGAAACTGAGGTGCAGACAGACAGAGTATACAGATGACAAGGCAAACCTTCAAACAGCACGGAGGACTTAGAGATGCTTGAGAGAAAACTAGATGAGTCTTGAAATACGAGCTTCAGTGTAAACATCCCCAAAGACCAAGTGGATGAAATGGAAGGAAAAGATGAGAAACTTGGAAGAGGCAGACAGACAAATTTGAAACAAGTGTTTCTGTGACTGGAGGGGCAGGCATAGTTTAAAAGCATTTTTCGAGGAAGCCAGATATGTCAAAATCAGGGGTTCTTGACAGAGGGCTTCAATGGGGGTGGGGCATTTTTAACTCCAGGCTTTGCAAAAAGAAGGCAGTTGCACTCATCACCCTGTTGAGAATATTCAGCACCCGTATTATTATAAGCGTTGCACATGGATATGGCATCGGGATTGTTCTTTCTCCCCAGCCCGCCACCCCCAAAAAGACAGGAAGAATTTTGAACAGATTTGAAAACAAATGTCTGGGTTGGAGCATCAAAATTAGGCAGACACAGGGGACAAGAAACCACAGAGACAGTTTACCAGAGACATGGTGATGAAGTGAGACTCCACTGAGCAGAGCGGGCAGGCAGCCTAATAGTTGAACCTGTCAACTCCACAATGGAATGGGCGTCACGTGTTTCTGTGGTTCAAGAAGACCAGAGGTCAAGTGAAGACAATTTGTAGAAGGACAAGGGCTGATAGGTGAGGATAAATATTTTTGAAATGTTTAAGTAGCAAGCAGTTGGGTATTGAAATTTAAAGGAAATGTATTAGTAGACCGATCATAGCAGCATAAGAGAAAATGAAGGAAAAACCTCTAAGCATGAGATTAGGAATCATTGCATTAGAAATCTTAAATCGTGTATGGATTTTACATGTGTGTAAGTCCTAAAATAAGAATATATGGCACGCTCCCTTATTAGTTCACATTTAAAAGCGTATAAAAGACAATGTATATTCTGAGGATAAAAATACCATATTACTTTAGATGTTGACTCTACTAGAAATTATAGAGATGATTATCTGTATGAATCTTGAAGTCATTTCTTTCTGTCTAAAGAAACTTATTATTCTCTGCACACACTTCATTTTGGCCTGCGATAAGTCCAACTCAGTCATTGTGCTGCAGTGGAATGTTTTAAACTGAAATGTGCATTGGAATCTGTTTGTTTGCAGCAGATGATTTGACTAAGCTTTGATGCGCAGTCACTTTCTGACATTTGTGTATTTCAGCAGTGAACAATGTAAACTCATTTTCTGAGCACTTTGATTACTTGAACATAGCAGTGCCCATGGCATGTGACAGGGAAGAGCGCTCTATCCACTAATCAGATAGATATGCTTCAAGCGTATTTACACAAAATAATGAAAACAGCTGTTAGATACCTTTAAACTTGAGTGTGTTTTGTTATTAATCTACTAGCCTGTACACATGACACTATAATTCTTCGCTCACTCAAGTTGCCTTTAATGACACAGTAATAAAACTGAGAGGGATGAAAGTAATGGAATTGTAGAATGTAATGCCTCAATTGTTCTACAGTGTCTTCCTTTTTGCCAAAATAAACCACAATTAGGTCCATATGGTGTTTTGAAGTTTTCAAGCAATGACCCTAATAAAAAGTAATGAATTTCTGACAAAAGAAAGCATGGCTCTCTTTTAAACAGATATCTTCACTATTGATCTAGATATGATTGCCGACCGATATGCTAATAGAAGAAAGGTTCGATGTGCTTGGTGCAAGTACTTTCATTTGTGGTTTATTTTACTCATAAGAAATTCACATTTTAAAGGTAGAAATATTATAATCCATTAACTATGTCTCCTTTGTCTTGAAGACCTGTACTTAAAGCAAAGAAGGTAGGTATTCTTCAAGAACAGGAAATTTCAAAGGCATCTATAATACTTGCGATCGTCCCAGTGAAAGGGTTGCAGGAGTTTGTTTTGGGGGATATCCTGTTATTACATACATTGGGCCTTTGAGGTACTGGTTTTATCCGTGTGAAGTTTTTATGAATTTCAAACTGCTTCAAGGGATAATTACATTTTATTCCAAGTACACCCACCTCATCTTCAAACTATATGTAAGTAATGCATCACTGGGATTATTTGCTTAGAAATTGATTGTAAAAATATCAGAGTCAGTAAGATCCCTAGATTATCCTTAATATTAATACAGCAGTATACATGGCCAAGAGTGTTGAGAAAAATTAGAAAAACAAACTGAATAGTGGATTATAATAGCTTTGGTGGTGGGGGTGGAAGGGAAAGAAGTTTAAAGGAAGATGCGAAGGGATAGGATTAGCATCATTTTAACTAGGAATCCCTGGATTTGAAGCAGTGCTCAGCATTTTCCCTCTGTGTAACGTATTTACTTTTCTGAATCTTGGCTTCCTCATCTAAGAGACAGGGATCATGGTAAGGGTTAAGATAATGTACACAATACAGCTAACAGACTGCCTGACAAATAGTAGGTACTGCATCAGTGCCGTTTATGGTTGTTATTAGTATTACTCAGATTGACCTCCTAAAGTAGCTTGTTAGTATGATCTCTACTTAGCGTGTTCCGTGTGTGTGTGTGTGTATGTTGAATTCACTTGTACAATTCAGTACATATTGACTGAGTCCCTACTGTGTGCCAAGAATGTTCATAGCACTGTGGAAAATGCAATACTAAATAAACCTCTTTTTAAGAGGTTCCGATCTGATGGACCCGTAGGAGTTGGACTCTAAATGTACACTGTAAATGTACAAATGTGGAGGTGCAAACAAATTTCTTGGGAAACATAGGAGGAAGCGAGAACAATTTACCCTGGGTGGGACATGGGAAAGCTACATAAAGAAGAATGGGTGTAGGGGCAGGAGCATGTGAAGTGAAGGCTGAGAGTTGAAAAGGGGACCGTGACGTTAGGAATAATGAAGGTAGTGGTGTGAGGAAGACTGGGTAGGAGGTACGGCTGGAAAGCCACGTTCACAAAGTCACTAGATGGCTGTTGTCCATTGTATCACATTGAGCACCATGTGATCTTGCCCTCAAGGACAAAAAATTGCCACCAAAATGTTATGAGAATGAGGCTGACAGCCTCACTTGTCAGCTGCACCCAGCATACCTGGCCAAAGGGTCGTGTTAGTTCTCAGAATTGTGAATAATTCATTGAAATTCTATTTGCTGTTCATTTGTTTGGATGCATACTTTTTGGATCAATATGGTGAATGAATGAGTGAATGAATGAATGAATGAATGACACATGTTTACGTAGCATTTTCCTTTTTTTTTTTTTTTTTAAATTTTTTTTTTCAACGTTTATTTATTTTTGGGACAGAGAGAGACAGAGCATGAACGGGGAGGGGCAGAGAGAAAGGGAGACACAGAATCGGAAACAGGCTCCAGGCTCCGAGCCATCAGCCCAGAGCCCGACGCGGGGCTCGAACTCACGGACCGCGAGATCGTGACCTGGCTGAAGTCGGACGCTTAACCGACTGCGCCACCCAGGCGCCCCAGCATTTTCCTTTTTTAATATACATAGTAAAAATAAATTTCAGCCTACTATCATACTGCATTATCTCAAATTCCAAATTGGTTAACTCTGAATTTGTGATGTTTGACCATTTTGCTTAGCTATCAAAATAATTTTTTATTTGCAAAACTCTGCACGTCTTTTTTAAAAACAGAATCAGGGGCCCCTCGGTGGCTCAGTCGTTTGAGCAGCCAACTTCAGCTCAGGTCATGATCTCAAAGTTTGTGAGTTCAAGCCCCAGGTTGGTTGGCTGCTGTCAGCACGGAGCCCGCTTAGGATCCTCTGTCTCCCTCTTTCTCTGCCCCCTCCCCCAAGTTGTGGTCACTCGTACGCACTCTCTCTCTCTCTCTCTCTCTCTCTCTCCCACTCTCTCTCTCAAAAATAAATTAAAACAAAACAAAATTTAAAAAAAAGAATCATATCTTAACATTTTATGAACAGTTCATCATATAATTGACCAGAAGTTACTATTGTATAGTTACCATGTTCTTATTTCCTTGAGATATGAATTACAACCTACATCATCGCCATTCCTTACTAACATTTTATGATATTTTGAGAGACTGTGGTTGTGCACTTGAAACCCGATCTAAACTGGGAAACATACTTTAACATTGGTTTGAAGATTGGTGATACCTTCTCAACTAAAACAATTACATTGCATTTCTAAGTTACATCCTTCATGCAAATGCGTGTGGATTCTCCATTCTAAAGATTGGTAGCGTGTAGAGTAGGTACCAATTGCCGTGGGGGGTGTGTGGCCGGATATAAAGAGATGCTACCGGCGTGACTGACAGCTGAACACATGTGTCACACTTACCTGCATAAATGTCGTCTCCCTTATGGCAGTCCACTGTACTCTTTCTGTCCGTGGTAACAACCCTCTGAAACCTTTTGCTACTCTTCTTTACTAACTACTTAGGTCCACATAACTTTCACTGTAATGTCAGTGTTACTGGCAGATCTTTGTTCTTTGAAGAGTACATTTGATTTGGGGAATCATTCAAATACTAATTAGATCCCTGTCTCATGGATCAAAGTTTTCAATCTTGAAGGACAAGAGACTAAATTTATGAGATGGTTGTTTGCTTGGTTGTTTCATTTATGGTTTTGGTAGTGCTTCACATGGTTGCAAAACCCATTCCAGAAACAATAAGAGCACCAAGGTAATTGGTTTGCCGACGTCAAACCTTCATGGGGACATACACCTTCAAGTTTATTACTTGCTTTTTAAAAGCATATTAGTTTTTAAAAATGTGTTGCTCCTTTATGTCATGTCAGATGCATTATTTATGTCAAGAGTATTTGCAGGCATCTTGACTCCAGCCAGGAAATGTCCCTTGTTGTCTTTGATTCTGCATTATTTCTGCGTTGTTCCTTTATCTTTCAACTTTTTAAAAAGTTGTTTCACACAACAAGAACTTTCTAAAGTAATTTCATCTGTAAAAATTGTCCTTGAAGACATAGTATCTCAATGCTGTGAATCCATTATGATCAACTTGCTCTCTCGTTAGTCTTCGTGTTGTGTAGTAGTGAGTGTTGTTAGAGAAAAGTCAGTAGTCAGTCTAATTTTTTCTACCTTACAGTAACTTGATATTTTTGCATTATTGTCCCAAATAATTTTTCTTCACTTTAAATCCAATATCTTTACTAGAATAAGACTTTTATATTAATTCTCGGTGGTTTCCCTCCTGATATTCAATGTTTCTTTGAATATATATACATATATAATTTATCTTTTATTTTTAAAGTTTCCTTTAAGTATAGTAAAGCCCTATGATATATTAATATCATAGGATATTAATTGATCCTTGGATAATCTCTTGAGTGGAATTAGGATCCTCTGTTAGGGGTGGGGTTTACTTAGGAACTACTGGCTTAAGATCACTTAGAATTTTTTTCCTCCACAGTATGTAGTGAGTTGTGTAGAAAATAAGTTTTACTCTCTTAACTTTTGTGTTTTTCTAGCGGTTCCGAATGACTGAAAACTATTGTTTTTTTTAACCTCACAAAATTTGAACCCTCATTCTTTTGTTAGATTTTTTTAAATAGCTTTACTGAGGTTAATGGATATACAATAAAAGTACAAATAAAGTACATGATTTTGTAAGTTTTAAGTATGTAAACACTTGTGAAACTCTTGCCACAGACAAGGTAATGAATGTAACCATCATTCCAAAAATTTCCTCGTTCCTTGCAATCTTTCCTGTTCACCCTTCACCACCCCACCCCCATTCCCATCCCTGTTCTCAGACACCACTAACACACTTTCTGTTGCTACAGATTAGTTTGGATTTTCTATAATTTTATAAAAATGGAAACATACAGCATGTATTCCTTTTTATCTGGCTTCTTTCATTCCATATATATATATATATATATATATATGTATATATATGTATATATATGTATATATATGTATATATACATATATTTGTATATATACATATATATATATAAAATCAACTCTGGTTGTTTGTTTCAGTTAGTTTATTCTTTATTGCTCAGTAGTATGCCATTGTATGGATATACCACAATTTATCTGTCCATTTGTTGATGTATATTTGGGTCATTTGTAGTTTTTGAATATTACAAATGAAGCTACTGTGAACATCTGTGTGCAAGTCTTTGCATAGACAGATGCTTTCATTCTCTTGGGTAAATACTTGGGTGTGTAATAGCAGGTCATATGATAGGTGTGTGTTATTTTTTTTAAGAAACTGCCAAAGTTTTAAAAGGACTTGTGCCATTTTACATTCCCACCTGCATTGCGTGAAAGTTCCAGTTTTTCCACATCCTTACCAACACTTGTCAAGGTTAGTTGTTGTTTTTTTAATTTTTAGACAAATATGTACAATATTTTCTCCTTGTCTACGCCTTATCTTTAATAATGCCTTTTGAGGAGCAAAGGTTCTTAATTTTGGTGAAATCCATCTTACTCATTATTTTTATTTTCTACATCATATTTTTGGTATTCAATCTCAGCAATCTTTAACCCAAGGACATCAAAGTTTTCTCCTGGGTTGTCTTCTGGATGTTTTATAATTTTAGATTTTACATTTAATATGATGATCCATTTTGAGTTAATTTTTGCATATAAATGTGAGGTGTGGATCGAAGTGTATTTTTTTTTTTTTTGCATTTGGAAATCCAATTGTTCCAACACCATTTGTTGAAAAAATACTTTCTCAATTGGATTACTTTTAGAACTTTATTTAAAAATCAGTCAGCCATATATGTAAGGTCTGTTTCTTGAATTTCTATTCTATTCCATTAATCTATTTGTCTAACATGATGCCATGATTATGACATGCCTTAATCATGACACTTAGAATTTTTCTATTATAGCAATAAGTATTGAAATCAGGTGGCATAAGTTCTCCAGATTTTTCTTTCTTTCCAGTTTTTTTTTTAAAAATTCTGAGTTCTTTGCATTTCCATGTGTATTTTAAAATAAGGTTGTCAGTTTCTTTTTTTTAGGTTTATTTATTTAATTTGAGAGAAAGAGAGTGCTAGCAGAGAATCTGAAGCAAGCTCCATGCTGTCAGCCCAGAGCCCAGTGAGGGGCTGAAGTTACAAACTGTGAGAACATGACCTGAGCTAAAATCAGAAGTCAGGTGCTTAACCAACTGAGCCACCCCGGCACCCCAAGGTTGTCAGTTTCTTTAAAAGAAGAGAAAAATCACACTGGAATTTTGAATGGGATTGTTCTGAATCTGTAGATCAGTTTGAGATAACTTATTAACAGTATTTAGTATTTTATTCCATTTATTTAAATCTTTCTTGGGGCACCCTTGTGGCACAGTCAGTTGAATATCCAAATCTCGATTTCAGCTTGGGTCATGATCCCAGGGTTGTGGGATCAAGCCCTGCATTGAGGTCTGCACTGAACATGGAGCCTGCTTGGGATTCTCTCTCTCTCTCTCTCTCTCTGTCTCTCTCTCTGTCTCTCTCTCTGTCTCTCTGTCTCTCTCTCTCTCTCTCTCCATCTGTCCCTCTCCTCCACTTGTACATGCTCTCTCTCTCTCCCTCTAAAATAAAATTAAATTAAAAATAAGTAAATAAATCTTTCTTTCTTTCGGTTATATTTTTTAGTATTCAGTGCGTTGGTCTTACACATATTTGATGTATCCTTCAGTATTTCATATTTTTATGCTATTATGGTATTTTTTATTACTTTTAGGTTTTTTTTTGTTGTTGTTCATTGCTAGGACTGAGAAATACAATTGACTTTTGTATTTTGGTCTTGTACCTTGAGTTTTGCCAAACTCATCTTTTAAGTAACTGTTTTTTTGTAGATTTTATGAGTTTTTTCATGTAGACAACCATGTCATCTCTAAATAAAGATGGTTTTACTTCTCTGTTTTCAATCTCAGTGACTTATTTAATTTTCTTACAGCAGAGAGGTAGATCCTTCAGTATAATTTGGAATAGAAGTGGTGACAGTAGACATTTTTGCTTTTTCTGAGTCTAGAGGGAAAGCATTTGATGTCTCACCATTAAGTATGATGTTAGGCTTCAGTTGTCCTCACATTTCTTACAAGCTTATTAGATTGAGGAAGCTCCCTTTTATCCTTAGTACACTGAAAGTTTCATTAGGATTAGATACTGAATTTCATCAAATCCTTTTTCTGCATCTATTGAGATAGTTGTACATTGTTTATTGGTTAATCTGATAATATGATGAATTACTCTGATTGCTTTTGAATATTAACCGACCTTTTATTCCTGAGATAAATCACACTGGATCATATTGTATTATCCTTTTTACATATTGTTATATTTAACTGGCTAAAATTTTAAGAACTTCTGTGTCTGTTGATCTTGAGTTTTCTTTTTTTGTCTTGTCCTTGTCTTGCTTTGGTATCAGAGTAATGCAGACCTCATAGAATTAGCTGCAAAGTAGTTCTTCCTCTTTAATTTTCTAGAAGAATTTGTGTAGAATTGGTAGGATTTCTTCCTTAAATGTTTGGTAGAATCACTGGTTAAAACCATGTGGCCCTAGTGTTTTCTTTGTGACAAGGTTTTTAACTGCAAACTCAGTTTCTTTACCAAGTAGCCTAATGTCTAATAAATATATAATATTAAATATTCACGTATTGCTTGAGATGTGGTAGTTTCACAGAATTTGTTCATTTTAAGTTATTAAATACATTGATATAAGATTAGTCGCGGTATTTCTTTGTCGTCCTTTTGCTTTGTGTGGAATTTGAGGTAATACCACCTCTTTCATTCCTAAGATTGTTAATTTGGCTTTTGTCTCTCTCTGTCTCTCTCTCTCTCTCTCTCTCTCTCTCTCTCTCTTTTCCTATTTAATCTGGCTAAAGTTTTATCAATTTTATTGACCTTATTGAAGAGCCAGCTTTTATCTTATGTTAAAAGGTTACTTTTGTACTTAAAGACCTGAGTGATAGGGACTCAGATGAGGTTGGTGTTATTAGAACAAAAAGAAATGAAAATGGTCTGGTGCTACCTGGGGACTTAGGATATTCTGAGAATTGGTCTGTGAACATAGCAATGTCTGGATAGGTAAAAGGACTCCAGAAAGGAGAAAAGGAACAATGCAGAAGGTGCCAAAGAAGCATTCTTTCCATTCTACCATTTGAATGACTGTTCCCTCAGTGTTTGAATCCAGTCTTGTCTCGATGTTTGATCATTTAAACAGTGAATTATTTTCATAAAGAAAATCTGTGGATAAATTTCAAATCCCCTTTTATTCAATTGCCTCCTTTACTAAAATCAGCTTCATTGTAGTTTGATAGCTTTGAGTATTTCTTTGGGAGTTAGTAGGAAATGGTAGAAGCAGGCCTTTAAAATCAGAAGGTCCTTAATTCCACTGTAGCGTCCACAACCTCCAGACTCTGTAAGCTCAGGCAACTTACTTGGCCTCACTGAATTAGGATTCTCACCTGTGAAGTTTTAGCAAATTGAATTTAACATTATGACCACGTGTGATTCATCTCAGAAATGAAAGGTTGGTTAATATTCAAGATTGGATGTAAACACTGTGCGAACTGTCATGGCAGAGTAGGAAGAATGTTCTTTGGTGCCTCTTGGATTGTTCCTCTCCTCCTTTCTGGAGTCATTTTACCTATTCGGACACTCTGTGTTCATAGGCCAATTCCCACAACCTCCCACATAAAATAGGAATAACAATACTTATCATACCTTGTTGTGAGAATTTAAATGGAATAACAAATTAAATTATTAGTACATAATAGGCCGTCAGCCAGTTCTAGCTCCATCCCCATCCCTGTGTGTCCTGCCATCCCTACCCCCGGCTGCCCGCTACTCAAAGTGTGAAAAGCAAAATGTTAATCGGTGGGAGGAGAAGCCAGGACCTCTTTAACCCCATCTTAGCTATATTGTTGTACTTAAGAGTCAATAAATAATGTGCAGTGGAGCCACAAATTATGTGGGAAATAAGATTCTAAAGTCATTGAGCTTGAGTTGGAAACGTTATGTTATTTAAAGTAAAATTTTGAAAAAAAAAATGGAAGAATCCTGTAGGAAGGCACCATGGAGACTGCTTTAGGGTCTGTATTCAATAAATCTCACAGAGCTAGCTGTTTTCACTCAGTGTTATAGTTTGTGTTTTGTTTTGTTTTGTTTGATCACCTGAAAATATAGCCGGCTTGAGTTCAGAGTTGGTGTCGTACAAAATATATGAGTGTGTGTCTTTACGTGCTAGGCTCCTCCTCAAAGCCCCACTGCATAAAAGCACCTGGGAGCAGAGACCTTCTGGAGTAAAAGCTGATTCAAGTCTATCATCTTTTCAGCACAAAGGAGTATTGAATGGAATGTCCGCGGCAACTGTACTCACTGCCTCGATTCTGAATGCTCCCTCTTGCAGTGAACGTATAGTTGAATTCCACAGCCTAATTAAGGGTACAAGCTACTCCACGTCTACATTCTCTGAAGAGAAATGCCCCTTCTTCACTTTCTTACCTTCTCAAGTAAACCTTGAAGAGCAGAGTGAAAGTTCACATTCACCACTAAATCATTTATCACTCCCGTCGACTTCATTAATTGACAAAAGCACGCTTTTCCGAAGAGCTGATTATGACTGTAGATTGCCAGCTTACCTGATAAAGCATCCAGTACTAATGGACCTAATTATTGTAGTTACATAACCAAACCAATTTTTTAGTAGGTAGTCTAGACCAGCAAACTGTGGCCGGGAGCCAGCCACCTGTTTTTTAGGTAACATTTTATTGGAACACAGCCACACCCATTTATTTATGTATTGTCTATAAGTGCTTTCACACTCCAAGGCCATGTTGAATAGTTACAATGGAGACCAGTGGCCCACAAGCCCAAAATATGTATAATCTAGTTCGTTATGGAAAAAGTTTGTTCACCCCTGTTCTAGACCTTCATATTTTTAAAGCGGAATCTCAAAGTGTTATCAAAAGACCACAGAGCTCAAAATTACCAAGGGGATGATGGTTAACAGTATAGATTCCCAGAGGCTCCCAGGAACCCACTATACAGAATGTCTTGAAATGGGACCTGAGAATCTGTAGACTGTTCCAGGTGATTTTTAAAGCACACTAAAGTTTCACTACCAATGGTTTAGTGAAGAGGAAAACTGACATGAAAGCAATGCTATTTATAAATGGCACGCCTACCACAAGTGAACTAGTATTACTTCTCGTCTAGAAAATGGAGTATTAAGAGAAGAAACTATTATGTTTTCTCTTGTTTTGTGCTTTAAAATCTTGGAAAGACATTCCATGAGGGAAGTTACCATTTAGTTGGGAGAGATATTAAATGTTTGAAGAACAATTAAAAAGGTGAAATCCAGAAGATGGGTTGTAAATTCTGAGGAGGGGATAACCTTTGTAGACAAGCATGGTGGGTCCTGATTCATTACTGTATTTGGGGTGTCAGAACCAATATGTAGGGGGAAAGAAAGAAATTTTAAAATTACAGAACACTCTAGATGACCGGAAGTATGACGATGTGAAACTTTGTTTTCAGTCACTTTGTATACATATATGCATGCTGGTTGCTATGATGTAGAGTATATTTTATATCATGGGTTGCTGTCAATTTTTTAAAAAAATTTATTCTTAAAGATCATGTTTAGAGCTCATTTAAGATAGGGTGAAGAGACAAAGTAACTGTCTCCAGAGTAATTCGTATTCCTTTTTTATGCATAATAAAAATCAAACTGTTATTTATTTCTTTAAAATAAAATAACGCATAAATGCACAGGCATTGCCTGTATGTATGTTCCAAATCCACCATCTTCCCCTGGGCAGGCCTGATGAAGTTAAAGAATTTTAGATTTGTAAGGACTTTGGAAACTATTGCTTTTACTTCTCAGTTTTACAGGAAAAGGAAATTGAGACCAAAATATAGTTAAACAGTTTGCCTAAGGTCACATGCAAAACAAGAAAAAGATCACCTAAGGGAGCATCTGGATCCTAAAGTGGAGATGCCAGCTGGTTGCTTGTGAGCTGAATCTTTCTGGAGTCTCGGAAAAGTAAAAGCATCTAATAGGAACACTGGTCCTGCTGTCTCATGGAAGAAGTTGACTGGAGATGAGGGCTGTTTGCCAGATTGAGTTCTCTTTAGCTCACCCAAATTCTATTTTGGCCCTTACATAGTTGTTTTATTTAGAATAGAGAAATTTTCTTACAGTAGAGAAATACTTCTCTTATTAACATATATTATCAGAAGCAAAAAAATAAATAAAAGCTAGACCAAAAGGGCCATATGTTTAATCAAAGGTAGAGGTTATATTTCTATATGGAATTTGAAAAATATCACTAGGAGTTCTGCTTCATGTGTTAGAAATGTTTGAAAGACCGTATAAAGCCTTGGCTTTACACCAGCCTCTTCACTCTTTGTGGCTTTCCTGCCTGACTCCCCCGGGGTGGGGGTGGGGGGTAAAGTCTGGACGATGTCAGTTTCTTTGACTTGTCAAGAGTAGGTGGCTCACCAGTGGCAGGCCCAGAATGAGAACTCCCATCTTCTGATGCCCATCTGGGCTAAGCACAAAGTTGTCAGTATTTCACAGAGGTCTCATGATTGCTATTACCATGATCATGAGAATGTTGGTAGCTCTCTTGCAAATCAAATATGGACACAGCATACATTCTCATTTAATCCTCATAATGGCCCTCTGGTAACATTTCCTGAAGTTTCCTTTGAGAGAATTAAGGCCCAGTCTGTATCTGGTGGATGAGCAGGTCTGGAGGGTCCAAGAGGCTCCCCTCACATGACTGGTCCTTCAGTAGGGATGGTGGAAGTCTGGATTCAGCTGCGACTGATGGAGAAGGCCTCTGTCACATAGTTTTCTCAAAATAGTTGGACTTCTTACATGGCAGCTCAAAACACCAGAGAAGATATTCTAAGAGACTCAAGTGGAAGCTGTGTGACCTTTTTATTCTGAGCCAACAGGCAGTTGGGCTTCAGGACCATGTCTGTCACCATATTCTTATATGGGTCTATGTGGACAGGTGTTGTCACTCTTGTCACTTAATAAGTTTGTAAATCCAAGCCTTAGGCACTATTTTACAATCTTTCTACCTAGTGCTTACTGTAAGATAACCACCAGCCTCTTCAGGCAGGGAGGATGAGGACTTCTACCTTCTTTGATAATCCATAGTTAGAAACTATAAAAACCAAGTCAAATATAACTCTCTCTAATCTAAGGAATGTGATTATGTGTGTATCTTTATGTTTTAATTCCTTTTACATTTTAATCTTTATTTTTTAATTGTGGTACAGTTAGTATATAATCTTATATTAGTTTGAGATGTACATTATAATTCAATATTTCTATAGGCTACAAAGTGATCACTGCTATAAATCTGGTTACCATCCATCACCATACCATTGACCCCCTCTACGCATTTTTTCCACTTCCCAAACCCCCTTCCCCTCTGGTATCTATTCTGTGTATCTGAGTTTTTCTTTTGTTTGGCTTTTTAGATTCCACATAGATTCCACATTTTACCACTAATTAAAATGATATTTATTTTTTCTCTGACACTTTTTCACTTAGCGTAATACCTTCAAGGTTCATTCATATTGTTTTAAATGACAAGATTTTATTCTTTTTTATGGCTCAGTAGTATTCCAAAGGTGTGTGTGTGTGTGTGTGTGTGTGTGTGTGTCTGTGTGTGTCCCACATATTCATTATCCATTCTCTCAAATTGGATACATAGTTACTTAAGTTACTTCCACATCTTAGCTATGTAAATAATGCTGTAATGAACATAAAGGTGCATATATCTTTTTGAATTAGTGTTTTCAGATTTTTTCACATAAATAACTAGAAATGAAATAGTTGGATAATGTGGCAGTTCTATTTTTTTTTTTTTTTGAGAAATCCCTGTACTGTTTTCCATTGTGGCTGCACTGATTTACATTCTCTGAGGGTTCCCTTTTCTCTACATGCTCTTCAACACTTGTTGTTTCTTATCTTTTTGATGATAGTCATTCTAATAAGTATGAGGTGATATCTCATTGTGGTTTTGGTTTGCATTTCCCTGATGATTAGTGATGTTGAACATCTTTTCGTATGCCTTTTTGCCATCTGTGTGTCTTTGGAAAGTGTCTATTCAGATCCTTTGCCAAGTTTTTAATCAGATTACTTTATTGTTGTTGTTCATTGGTTTGAGTTCTTTATATATTTTGGATATTAATACCTTATCACCATATTATTGGCAAATATTTTCTTCCGTTTAGTTGGTTGGCTTTTCATTTTGTTTATGGTTTCCTTTGCTATGAAGAAGCTTTTTAGTTGGATGTAGTTTCATTTGTTCATTTTTGCTTTGATTCCCTTGCCTTTGGGGTCAAATCCAAAAAACAAACACACAAAAAAAAAAAAAGAAAAGGAAGAAAGCAAGCAAGCAAGCAATTAAAGAAACCATTGCTAAGACCCACATCAAGGAGCTTACTGCTTATGTTTTTATTCTAGGATGTCATGGCTTCACATCTTGCATTAAAATCTTTAATCTATTTTGAGTTAATTTTTTAACATGGTGTAAGATAGTGGTCTACTTCATTCTTTTGTATATGGCTGTCCAGAACTCCCAACACTGCTTATTGAAGAGACTCTCCTTCCCCCAATGTATATTCTTTGCTCTTTTTGTCATAAATTAATTGACTATATATGTGTGGGTTTATTTCTGGGTTCTCTGTGTAATTCAGTTAATCCAAGTGTCTGTTTTTATGACATAAGAATACTGTTTTGAATACTATAGCTTTGTAGTATAGTTTGATATCAGAGAGCATGATCCTTCCAGCTTTGCTCTTTCTTAAGATTGCTTTGGTTATTTGGAGTCTTTTGTGGTAACATAAATGTTGCAATTAGTTGGTCTAGTTCTGTGAAAAATGCCATTGGTATTTTGACAGAATTGTACTGAATCTGTAGATTTCTTTGGGCACTGTGGACACTTTAACAATTTTAATTTTTTTCAACCCCTATCTTTGCATTTATTTGTGTATTTGTTTTTATTTTTGTGTTTATTTTTTTAATTTTTTATTTAAACTCCAGTTAGTTAACATATAGTGTAATATTGGTTTCAGGAGTAGAATTTAGTGATTCATCATTTACATATAACACCTAATGCTCATCACAAGTGCCCTCCTTAATCCCCATTACTCGTTTAGCCCATCCTCTCACCCACCTCCCTTCCAGCAACCCTCAGTTTGTTCTCTATAATTAAGAGTCTTTTTTTAATGGTTTGCCTCCCTCCCTCTCTTTTTTCCTCCTTCTCCTGTCTATCTATTTTGTTTCTTAAATTCCACATATGAGTGAAATCATATAGTATTTGTTTTTCTCTGACTTATTTTGCTTAGTATAATACACTCTAGCTCCATCCATGTCATTGCAAATGGCAAGATTTCATTCTTTTTGGTGGCTGAGTAATATCCCATTGTGTATATATACCACATCTTCTTCATCCATTCATCAGTCAATGGATTTGGGCTCTTTCCATAATTTGGCTATAGGTGATAATGCTGCCATAAACATTAGGATGCATGTGCCCCTTTGAATCAGTATTTTTGTATCCTTTGGATAAATACCTAGTAGTGCAAATGCTAGATCATAGGGTAGTTCTATTTTTAACTTTTTGATGAACCTCCATACTGTTTTCCAGAGTGGCTGCAGCAGTTTGCATTCCCACCAACAGTGTAAGAGAGGTCCAATTTCTCCACATCCTCACCAACATATGTTGTTGCCTGGTTGTTAATTTTAGTGATTCTGACAGGTGTGAGGTGGTATCTCATCATGGTTTTGGTTTGTATTTCCCTGATAATAAGTGATGTTGAGCAACTTGTCATGTGTTTATTAGCCATCTGGATGTCTTCTTTGGAGAAATGTCTATTCATGTCTTCTGCCCATTTCTTACCTGGGTTATTTGGTTTTTGGGTATTGAGTTTGATAAGTTCTTTTTAGATTTTGGATAGTAACCTTTTATCAGATATGTCATTTGCAAGTATCTTCTCCCATTCCTTGGTTGCCTTTTAGTTTTGTTGATTGTTTCCATATCTTGATGAGGTCCCAACAGTTCATGTTTGCTTTTGTTTCCCTTGCCTCAGGACTTCTCTAGTAAGAAGTTGCTCTGGCCAAGGTCAAAAAGGTTGTAGTCTGTGTTCTTTTCTAGGATTTCGATGGTTTCCTGTCTCACATTTAGTTGTTTCATCCATTTTTAATTTATTTTTGTGGTCTGGTTTCATTCTTCTGCATGTTGCTGTTCAGTTTTCCCAACACCATTTGTCAGAGAGGCAGTTTTTTCCCCCCATTGGATATTCTTTCCTGTTTTGTCAACGATTAGTTGACCATATAGTCATGGGTCCATTTCTGTGTTTTCTATTCTGTTGCATTGACCTATGTGTCTGTTTTTGTGCCAGTACCACACTGTCTTGATGACTATAGCTTTGTAATATAGCTTAAAGTCTGGAATTGTGATGCCTTCAGCTTTAATTTTCCTTTTCAAGATTGCTTTGGCTCTTTGGGGTCTTTTGTGGTTCCGTACCAATATTAGGATTGTTTGTTCCAGCTCTGTGAAAAATGTTGGACGTATTTTGATAAAGAATCCAATAAATGTGTAGACTGCTTTGGGTAGTATAGACATTTTAACAGTATATGTTCTTTCAATGCATGTGCATGGCATGTTTTTCCATTTATTTGTGTCTTGTTTATTTATTTTTTTTAATCAGTGTCTTATAATTTTTAGTGTACAGTCTTTCACTGCCTTGGTTAAATGTATTCCTAGGTATTTTATTCTTTTTGATGCAATTGTAAATGGAACTGTTTTCTTAATTTCTCTGATAGTGCATTGTTAGTATATAGAAATGCAACAAATTTCGGCATCTTAATTTTATATCTTGCAACTTTATTGGATTTATTAGATCTAACAGTTTCTTGGTGAAGTCTTTGAGGTTTTATATACATAATATTATGCCATCTCCAAATAGTGACAGTTTTCTTCTTCCTTTCTAATTAGATGCCTTTTACTTCTTTTTCTTGCCTAATTTCTGTGACTAGGGCTTCCAATTCTATGTTGAATAAAAGTCGCAACAGTGGGCATCCTTGTCTTTTTCCTGATCTTAGAGGAAAATTGTTCAGCTTTTCTCCATTGAGTATGATGTTAGGTGTGGGTTTGTCATATATGGCCTTTATTATATTGATGTGTGTTTCCTCTATACCTATTTTTGAGAGTTTTTGCCATAAATGGATGTTGGGGGCACCTGAGTGGCTCAGTAGGTTAAGCGTCTGACTCTTGGTTTCAAATCAGGTCATGATCTCATGGTTCATGGATTCGAGCCAAGTGTCAAGCCCTGTGCCAACAGTGTGGAGCCCACTTGGGGATTCTGTCTCTCTCTCTGTCTCTCTGCCCCTCCCCAACTTGTGCACACTCTCTTTCTCAAAATAAACTTAAAAACATAAAACAAATTAATAGATGTTATATTTTGTCAACTGCTTTTTCTGCATCTGTTGAAATGATCATATGATTTTTATCCTTCATTTTGCTAATGTGATGTATTGTGAATGTTGAGCCATCCTTGTAACCCCAGAATAAATACTATCCTTTTATGTATTGTTGAATTCGGTTTACTTTATTTTCTTGAGAGTTTTTATATCTATGTTTAGTATGGATATTGGTCTGTAATTTTCTCTTTCTTTCTTTCTTTCTTTCTTTCTTTCTTTCTTTCTTTCTTCTTTTTTGTAATGTCTTTGTCTGATTTTGGTATCAGCTAATGCTGGCCTTGTAAAATGAATTTGGAAGCTTTCCCTCCTTTTCAGTTTTTGGGAGGAGTTTGAGAAGGACAGGTATTGCATATTTGAATGGTAGAATTCACCAGTGAAGCCTTCTGGTCCTGGACTTTGTGTTTGTTGAAAGGATTTTGATTACTGATTTAATCTTCTTGCTAACAATTGGTCTATTTAGATTTTCTCTTCCTTTATGATTTTGTCGTGGAAGATTGTATAATGTTTCTAGGAATTTGTTTCTCCTGGTTTATCCAGTTTGTTAGCATATAATGTTCATAATAGTTTCTTACGACCCTTTGCATTTCTATGGTATCAGTTGTAACTTCTCTTCATTTATAATTTTATTTGAGTACTCTCTCTCTTTCTCTCTCTCTCTCTCAGTAAGTCTAGCCGGAGTTTTTCAATTTTCTTTATCTTTTCAAATATTCAGCTGTTAGTTTCATCAATCATTTCTGTTGTTTTTTAGTCTATAGTTTATTTATTTCCACTCTGATCTTTATTATTTTCTTCCTCTTACTAGTTTTTGGCATTGTTTATTCTTTATTTTCTAGTTCATTAGATATAGGGTTAGATTGTTTATTTGGGATTTATCTTGTTTCTTGACATAGGCCTATGTCACTGTTAATTTCCTTCTTAAAACTGGTTTTGCTGGATCCCATAGATTTTGGACTGTTGTATTTCTATTTTAATTTTTCTTCATATTTTTAAGAATTTCTCCTTTGATTTCTTCATTGACCCATCGGTTGTCCAGTAGCATGTTGTTTCATCTCCACATATTTGTGATATTTTTCTTGTTTTCGTCCTGCAATGTATTTCTAGCTTCATACCATTGTGGTTGGTAAAGACGCTTGATATGATTTCAGTGTTTCTAAATTCACTGAGACTTGTTTTATGGCCTATCATCTATCCTGGAGAAGGTTCCATATGCACTAAAGAAAAATATGTATTCTTTTGCTTTTGAATGGAATATTGTATATGTCTCTATTAGGTCTATGTAGTCTGTGTCATTTAAGACTGATGTTTCCATATTGATTTTCTGTCTGGATGATCTATCCATTGATGTAAGTGGTGTGTTAGAGTCCCCTACTATTACTCCATTTTTGTCAATTTCTTCTTTTAGCAAATATAATATTTGCTTTATATATTTTAGGACTCCTATGTTGTATGCATAAATTTTTACAAATGTTATGTCTTATTGTTGGATTGACCCATTTATCATTATGTAATACCCTTCTTTATCTTTTATTGCAGTCTTTGTTTTAGAGTCAATTTTATCTGATAGAAGTATAGCTATACCAGTTTTATTTCTGTTTCCATTTGTGTGGAGTAACTTTTTCCATTCCTTCACTTTCAATCTGTGTGTATCTTTATATGTGAAGTGAGGCTCTTGTAGGCAATATATAGATGGGTCTCCTTCCTTCCTTCCTTCCTTCCTTCCTTCCTTCCTTCCTTCCTCTCTCTCTCTCTCTTTCTCTTTCTTCATTCAGCTGTTCTATATCTTTTGATTACAGAATTTAGTCCATTTATGTTTAAAGCAATTATTGATATGTAAGTACTTATTGCCATTTTGTTGATTCCTTTCTGGCTATTTTTGTAGTTCCTTTATGTTCCGTTTTTCTTCTCTTGCTCTTTTCTCTTGTGGTTTGGTGGTTTTCTTTAGTGTTATGCTTAGATTTCTTTCTCATTGTCTCTTTTTTAGCTACTGTAATTTTTGTTTTGTAGTTGCCATGTCGTTCACGTATAACATCCAACATGTATAAAAACATCCATTTTAAGTTGATAACATCTTAAGTTTGGATGCATTCCACACTCAAAATGTGGAGTAAAAACTCTACACTTTTACTCCCCCTGCCCTACATGTTATGTTTTTTATGTTATAGTTTACATCTTTTTATTTTGTGTATCCCTTAACTAATTATTATAGTTATAGTTAATTTAACAAGTTTTGTCTTTTAGCTTCATATTAACTTTTTAAGTGGTTAGTCCACCACCTTTACTATATTTGCCTTTAGGTATAAGATATTTATTTTCATATATTTTCTTGTTACTGGGTAGTGACTTTTCAGCTTAAAAAAAGTCCCTTTAACATTTCTTACAAGTCCAGTTTAGTGGTGGTGATCTTAATTTTTGCTTTTCTGGAAAACTCTTTGTCTCTCCTTCATTTCTGAATGATAAACTTACTAGCAGGGCATTCTTGGATGGAAGTTTTTTTTCCTTTCAGTATTTTGAATATATCATGCCACTTCCTATTGGGTTGCAAAGTTTCTGCTGAAAAATTCAGCTGATAGTCTTATGTGCCAAGTTATGACAAGTCATTTTTCTCTTGCTGCTTTTAATATTCTCTGACTTTTAACCTTTTAATTAGAATGTTTTTTGGTGTGGGTCTTTTGAGTTCATCTTATTTGGAATTCTTGGCTGGAGTTGGATGTCTGTTTCCTTCTCCAAGTTTGGGAAGTTTTCTGTGATTATGTCTCAGATAAATTTTTTGTCTCTTCTCCTGTCTCTCTTCTCCTTTCTGGGATCCCTATAAGGTGTGTGATATTCTGCTTGATGCTGTCCTATACATCCCTTAAGCTGTCTTCCTTTTTTAAAGTCTTCTTCCTTCTTGCTGCTCTGATTGGATGATTTTCACTGCCTTGCCTTCCAAGTTCTGATTCATGTTTCTACTTTATCCAGTCTACTGCTGAACATCTCTAGTGTATTTTTCAGCTAAGTTACTGTATTCTTTAGTTCTGTGACTTTTGGTTATTGCTTTTTAAGTTTTCTATTTCTTTGTTGAAGTTCTCACTATATTTATTCATTCTTCTCCTGAGTTTGTGAGCATCTTTAAAACCCTTACTCTGAACTCTTTAACTGGTGGATTGCTTATCTCCACTTCATTAAGGTCTTTTTCTGAGATTTTGTCTTGATCATTTGTTTGGAACACATTCCTCTGTCTCCTCATTTTGCTTGACTATCTGTGTTGTATTATATATATATGTGTGTGTGTGTGTGTGTGTGTGTGTGTGTGTGTGTGTGTGTATACACATACATGTATAATATAAACAACTATATATATATGAACAACATATATATATATACATGTATATGAACTATACACACATATATATGTGTGTATGTGTATATATACACACATACATGTATAATATAAACAACTATATATATATGAACAACATATATATATATATATATACATGTATATGAACTATACACACACACACACACACACACACACACATATACAACTCTAGTGGCTGGTTGTTTCTTGGCCCTTTATGACTGCATAAGTAGCATGATTTGTTCCTGATAGGTCCCAGTTGTTAAGGGTATGCCAAGACCTGTTGGTGTTCCAAAAGGAGGGATTGCAAACAATGCATAGTTTCAGGGTAATTGTAAGCCAGTTCCTTAGCCAGCAGCTTTTAAGGTATGAAAATCTATACTCTTGTGGGTCTATAGTCGTAAACCCTGTTTACTGCCAGACCAGGAGATTTGGAGGTGTCCCGTGGGCAACAGTTGGAAAAATCATGGGTTTAGACGTTCATTTAGGATCCTTTCTGGGAGGTTCAGTGAACTGTGGCAAGGCCAAGAGAGGGCACTAATATGGTGTCTCCTTGCCCACATTCCCTTGAATCAACTCGTAGCCTCTGGGTGTGTGGGTGACCTGAAGCCTACCCCTTAGGCTGAAGCTCCAGGATAAAAAAAAAAGGCTTTTTCATATGAAGACTAAGGTCCTATTTTAGTCTCCTGTTTGTGCAGTGCCCTGGGACTGGTAGCCTGCCAAGGAATGCCTCTCTGATTATTTCAGACTCATGAGGCATAGAAATGCAATCCCCCCTGGCCACCAGACACAGACACTTAAGGGCCATCCACCGTGTGGGCTACACATGCCTGTTGGATGTGGCGGAGCAGCTAGGGGGCTGCCGTGCACAGCGGCATGGTGTCCCCCCTGGAGCTAGCAGGCCTGGGGATGTGTGAAAAGGGTGTCTGTCAGTCCTGGCACCAACCAGGCAGAAGGAGAATACAAACAATGGTGCCTGTCAGCCCCTTCATCTTTGGAGAGAGTCCCAACAGGTCCCTGACTCTCTGGCAGACCATTTGAGATTAACAAATAAGTCTCCTTTGAAGAAGGTGTAGGTGCCTTTCAAACTGTTGCTTTTACACTGGGTCCTGAGTTGAATGAGTCTGCAGAAGCCCTTTAATAGTAGATTTTGTACTCCCTATAGCTCTGTGATTCTTCTGGAAGGAAGCCCCATTGGATTTCAAAGCCTGGTGCTTTGGGATCGTTCTTCTTTTTCCATTGTAGGTCCCAAGGGTTGGGGTTCCTCTTGTGAGGGACAAACCCTTTGCTCCTCAAGGACAATTTCCATGTTATGAGATCCTTCCCTACTGTGGATCACCACGCCTGGGGTGGTGTTTCCTGCAAGATTGCATCTACCCCGCTCCTACCTGTCTGGATGTGGCCCTTCTGCCCTTTATTAATGAGGCACTGCTCAGCTAGCTTGCAGGTCCTTTCCAGAGGGAAATTTTTGCATATGTAGCTTTAGATTTGTTGTTGTGTTCCTGGGAGGAGGTGAGTTCAGGATCTTCCTACGCTATCTTGAACCCTCCTCTTAATTCCTTTTATATAATTATAACCCCTCAGAGATAATTCACATCACATAATACTCAGATGTAAATATTTTTCAGCTGAAGACTGGGTGGTGAAGTCTACAGAGCCCATGACTGCGAGTCAGAAAACCTGGGCCCAGTTCCCAGCTGTGCCATTATTTGCTATGTGGTGGCTTGGACAAGTCAGTTTATCTGAGCCTTAATTTCTTTATCGGTAATGTGAGATGGTTATACAGAGTGATTCCTAAGGGCTATGGTATATATACCTACAATCATCGTACTTTTAAACTGTTTGGGTGTGTACAATCTTTCTTGTACTTCTGTTTTTACTTTCTATCACCTCGTAACCAAGAACGTTGTTGAGGTAGAGGAAGGACACAAGCACAATCACAAATCTTCCCATATTTAACTTGACAAAATAGCATACCCCACCCAACGACTTTATTTCTTAAAAAGATTCTTAAGGCACAGGTTTACTGATTTATCTAATGACAGTGGTAATATTGCTTTTTATTTGCCATCTTTCTTTAAGTGACATCAGGCACTGGTAGTAAATTTATCAAATTACCTAGATATCTGTGTTCATTTCACATTGTAAAAGCGTATCCACACCAAAACTGAGCTCCAGAATATGTTTGCTCCTTTTTTTTTTTTTTTCTCCTTTTGGTAAGTCTCCTTCCATAAAGAAATATGATAGCAGAAGGGGCTTTTTGCTCTGTTTTAGAAATCCGTCTTTGAATAACCCTTAAAGTCCATTAACAGTATACCCATAAATGACAGTGACGGGCTTTTTCTGCACTCTTGAATCCCCAGTCCAGGATAATGTTGCCACAGTGGCCCAGGCTTCTTGCAGAGAGATTGTTTTGTGAGAGCTTGGTTATCTGTGACCAATATAGCTTTCCTCTCTCTCTCTACCCGCCATGCTCTCCCCAGCCCTCCTTTCTTTTTCCTTCCCCTCTCTTCATCTTCTCTCCCCCAACTCCGCCCCCCACACTCCCCTCCTGCTTCTCTTTTCCTTCCTACTTCATTAGGTGGTGAGGGAGGCAGAGCCCCGGTGCTTCATGAGTGCGGGAATCCTCCGAACTGTTCTGTTTCCCCCTGAAGGTTTTCTCCAGTACGCCTCTCCGATTTCCCTGGCATTTTAGTGTCCCAACCACAGCAACTATACTCATTTGGGCCACTGCCTGTTTCAGAACTTCTTTGGACTGTTTTGATGCCTAAATTAAATAATGTTTCCTCTTCTACAAAAATCCAAAGTCACACGATTGCGACAGCATCAAGTGTTGGAAGAAATTTTCGTTTCCTCGCTTATTATTACTAGATTTTGTTCCTTGAGAGTAAAACATTAATATGTTTTTAATGCCCATTGCAGTCATTTATTCGCCCTGGTTTTCTTTTCTTGCTTTACCTTGAAACTTAGGACACCCTCTCTAGAAAGTTCAACAAATTTTCCTCCAGTGCTCTCTTGAAGGAGGGAAGAACAGAAACTCACAAACATTTCCTTTTGCAGATTTTAGAAAGCCTGACTTAGACCAGAGAAAGAGGCTAACCAAGTGTTCAACATAAATGGCAATAGTAATCAGTTAAAGGTTTTGCATTAAAGGTATTTTTCCTCTTAAAGCGAAACATTTTGTAACTTTCAGTAACTTGAGGGTGCGAAATTTGCTAACGACAGGCAATCCCCTGATAAATATGAGGTTGTAAAATTAGAAGTAATTTGTTTATATGTGGGACAAAAATATTTTTCAGTTGTAACAGAAAATTATTTTTGAAAAAGAGGTGATACTGCTTAGTGTTTGATCCAACATGACAATTTTCCTTCAAGATCCTTATGAAAGTTTCAGTGCCAGAATTTCACACATATATATTCAGAGATAAATGTTTTTAAAATGAAGAGCTTCCTTTAACAGAATCACAGCATCACTTAGCTCAAATTAAGTACTGATGATATGCAAAAAGTAGTTTTTCAGTCTGTGTTCACCCACAGACTGAAGTATGAAATCAATATATATTTTTAATTTTTTTTCCAAATGATATATTGCTCAGGGACCCAGTGAATAAACAGCTAGTCTGAGAGATCTTTTACTAGCTTCTCAGAAGACAGATTAATAATTTTGGTTTTGGATTTATACCTCCGAAAATACATTTTAAAATTATGTTTGAACTCATTCTTGGAAACACCGCTTTCTTAAAATTTTAAGAATGTCATTCTTTCCAGAAATGTGTATTTAACTGTAGGCTTTAAAAATGTGGAGACCTTGTGCTTTTGTTGTTTTCAATAGAGGGGATTATTTGGTAATTAGAGCTTATTGGTAAAGAGGCAAATGATTTTGAAAATGCACATTTATGGAGAGGAGACCCGGGAACGCAAACCAGACACAGAGAGGTGATGGGTACAGTAGCGAAATACCAGTACAGCAGCGGTTTAGTAAATTGGTATATAAACAAGCATCTGTTGCAGGAATGTCAGAATGACATCATAAAGGATGTATGGAAAATTTTAATTGAAAAAGAAAGATACACAATTGCAGCATGACTTTAAGTCTAAATTGATTTTGCCAACAGAGTAAAAGTGGATTCTTTTAAAACATTCCAATAATGTAAAGTATTTAAAATGTAATGTCCTGTTAATGTACCTAAAAATTAGACTCTAGGTCATCCAATAAGAGTACTGCTTACAGTAATACAGCCTATGTAATATGCAATTATCTTGACAATAGTTTTATTTTTCAACAATTTTGTCATAAAACAGCAGTAAGATACAATGAATTTGATTCATTTTTTGTGTGTGAATCATTTAATAGGCCATTACATCTACTATATTAGACTCCATTCTCCTTTCAGAGCTTTTCATTATAAGGCTGTCTTTAATGGAAAGAAGTTTAACCTTCCCTCCCAGATAGATTGAACCCCATAACAGTGTAAACATTCTCATTATAAAATAAAATCCCCTTCCCCAAGGGCAGTGCTATAATTATGTTGCAGAGCATCGAATGAATGTTTCTCTTCAGAAATGCTGTCTCATTCTTGCTCTCAAGTTTTTATCATTTTCAATCAATAATATTTTAAATTATAGTTTAGTAAAATGCATATGATCTAGTTAAAAAAATTTTTGAAGTTATTTTAATCAACTTTGAGAAGAAGTCATCAGTAAAATTGCCGTTGATTTATAAATAGGATAATTAGAGGCTTTCCTTCTAAGTACTGTTCACTGGCATTGTGGCTGTTTTTATTGCCTAGTCAAACCTCTTCATTCAATTTTAAAATTGCCTTTTGAATGAACTGCACTATGAGCTTGCCAAATAGTGTCACCGTTAATACTTTACCTCCTCTGTTTCATTGTCCAGTCTGCAAATGCACAATAAATTGTTTGATAAGGGGGTCAATGAGGTTGTACTAGTTTTTAAGTGAATTATAACCAAACAGTTCAGATTATGTCACACACTTATTGTTATTGTAGAGCTGTGTTTAAAGGATAGCAGTACGGTACTTTGGTTCATCTTGCACTGTTGCATCAAGAACATATCCTGAACAAATCAAGATACCATGGTTCTTTAACAAATTGCCAATCTATCTATGAAGAGGAAAGAGAAATGCCATCTTTGGATTTGGAAAGTTCACCCCTTGTGAAGGGTGTACTGAAAGGGACAAACCTACGAGGCTCCTACTTTAGAAAGAGACAGCCTGGTTTCTATGAGAATGTGTTAGAACAAAGACTTCAGATGATTATTTCAAGATAATAATTTTGTAAAGATGCCAAAGGAAGTATTCGTTGGAAGGCCTGAGGACCATATGTTGTTAGTATGAAAATCCACCGCTGATCAATGTCATCTGCTCTGTAGGTAGCAATTACATTTCCATAGGTGTGGGAACTCATCGGATCTCTAGTGTGCATGGTACAAGGCAGTTTGTCCACACTTGGACTTGTAGATGCATAATTGTAACCTCTTCTCGGGGTTACGTTCGTGAGAAGGGAGTCAGAATTTCTGTAATTGCGTGCCTCTCTGCTTATGCAGAATGGGCGAGTGCTTTTGAGAAACGTGAAAGGCAAAAGTAAGAAACTTTGTGCTTGTTGCGTCTAAAAGCAAGTCTGTTTGTGTGTGTCTCTCCCTTTGTAACAGAAGGAATGTTTCTTATGTTTCTGTCTTCAGACAGTTGGCGCACATTTCATCTCAGCAGCTGCTTTCTCTTAAAGTGCAGCAGAGTGTAGGACTGTAGTGACACCAGCATTAATACTTCACATTCTGCTATCATATGCTGTCACTGGGAAATATGGATCTAGGTTACATGTGTTTGCAGACTTTGTACCGCTGAATTATGAAAGCTGACTCTGTTGGAGGATTGTGTTGTATTCAGAGACTGTGAACTGAACAATAAATGAATGCAGTAGGCTGTTTAGAGTGCTATGCTCTCCTTTGGGGGCCTAATTGAGCCCGAGCCTTAAAATTCAGAAGTGCCAAATTGCACCGGAAACTATCCCAAAATAAACATGTAAATAATTTTTGTCCGAAGGCATTTTTGTGCATTATCCTTCACTTAAAATTTTTTTGATTCCTTTTTTTCTGCAGTCGTGCAAACCGTTGCACTCCAGCTACATAAAACAATAAAGCACATTACAGATGATCAAAGAAAATATTTTCCCGTGTAGAGAAAAATTCGCAAAGGAAATTGTGAAAATCGCTTACTGTGGTGGGAAAATTTTAAATAATGTTTTAGACTTTATTTTCCTAAGCAGTAGTTTAAAAATACAACAGTCGGGAAACAGCTAGTGAGGTCACGGTCATCCTTTTTTGCCTTTTCATCTGACCTGTGTCTGCATACACAGGCACATAAACACAGGTATGCAGTCACGTGTGTATAGATATACACATGCATATGTATTTTTGACGTTATTAATCAAATTTTTGAAAAATTCCTGTTGATTTATAAACAGAATATTTAAAGGTTACTAAGTAACATATGTAGTACTATCATAATGACAAGTAAATGAGCACACGTGAGTAATGTGAAAGGTAAAAATACACTTAGGAATCGGTATCTGGAGGTATAGACCACAGACGAGACTCAATGACAAGGCGCTGGATTTTGGACTGTTTGAGTGGGATGGGTGGTATTTATCGGCATTCATTACTTCGATGTCTTTTTAAATTTCACAACAGATTAAATCTGTTTGGTTTATTTGTAAGTTTATCTGGGGACTATCAAACTTTTGGAGTTGAAATTTCTGGTACTGGGGCAGAAACTTTTTTTTTTTTTATGTTTATTTATTTTTGAGAGAGAGAGAGAGTGCGAATAAGGGAGGGAGGGGTGGAGAGAGAGGGAGACAGAATCGGAAGCAGGTTCCAGGCTCTGAGCTGTCAGCACAGAGTCCAACACGGGGCTTGAACTCACGAGCCGTGAGATCATGACCTGAGCCGAAGTCAGATGCTTAACCCACGACTGAGCCACCCAGGCGCCCCTTTGATCTGTATTATTTCCTTTGAAAACTGCCTTGCTCTAGTCATCTCCTATCACACAAGCTACCCACTTATTTCCCTTTTGCATTACAAAGTACTGGTTCTAAGTAGCTTGAACTACTTTTCTTTAGAAAGGAAAAAGGTCTTTTTAGATACCAAAAGGTCTCAAGGTGTAAAGATGCAGTTCTATAAAAATTCAGGATTCTTAATCTTTGAATTAGTTATTTATATTACCTGGTTTTGCTACTTGAGAGAAAACAACCTTTCTGGATCTTCAAAGCACACTATTCATCAATGTTTATGACAGTGTTGTTCATTTACATGATGTCAAGGAAGAATTGGGATTTGCTTTTAATTTTATTAACTCTGTTTTTCTCTTTTTCTAAGAATCAGTGTCAAATGATAGATATCCTGTGTCCCAAAATGATGTCACAGATTTGCATTCTTCCTTATTGTTTTGCCTGTTCAGTGAGCAAACTGGATGCTGTGATATAAAAAGGTACTTACACTCTGGATGCTGTTACAGAAGACCATGTTAGTAGCTTGGAATGACCATTTTCTAACTGTCCTGTGGACGTCTCCTTATGATTCCACATGTCCTGAGTGTGGCCAGATACGTGGCATTTGCTTGGCATTCTATTCTTGTAGAAGTGGCTGTTTTAAAAATGTCATCGCTGTGAGGCTGTACGCCTCAGGTGAGCCCTCTTCTCCATTTCAAGGAGACAGAGCCCAGGGGTATCTGGATGGCTCAGTCAGTAAAGCGCCTGACTTCGGCTCAGGTCATGATCTTATGGTTTATGAGTTTGAGCCCCGCATCAGACTGTGTTGACAGCTCAGAGCCTGGAGCCTGCTTTGGATTCTGAGTCTCTGTCTGTCTCTACCCCATCCCTGTTCTCTCTCTCTCTCTCAAAACTAAATAAACATTAAAAAAAAAAAAAAAAAGCCAGAGCCCAGGAGCTCATCTTCCAGTGCAGCGCGATTTGTGTGGTGCCCAAATATGGTGCACACAAGATGTCCGTTGGGACACCATAGCTTTGTGACAGAACACTTTGCCATCATTTGTGCACAAGAAGTGCTGTGCAGTGCATTCAAGGCCATCATGACCATCCATTAGACCTTCATTCTGTATCTGCCTCGAACTGGTGCTACCTGTGGAAACTTTAACTACGTATGTCAAAAAGAAGGGCTCTTGCAGAAAACAGGGCTGTCTGGGCTTTGGATCTAAAATGCCACTGTTAGCTGATTGCTAAAACATAAAACACATCAACTGTTTTGGCAGTAGAATTAAACGCGCGGATGGGTCGAATAAAAGGTGAGAAAGCAGCACTTTTCTCTCTTAGTCACTGTCCTATGCAGTTGGGGGGTCATTAAATACAGTTTCTACGGTCCCACCACTACTTCTTTGTGAGGCGGCAGTGACCTCGGGTTTCCTTTGTGTTTCCCTGTCTTCACCACAGCCATCCTTATTGAAAAAGCAATCATTAAATAAAATTTCTGAAAGTGCCTTCCAAGATCAAAACACATGTAAGGAACCAGTACTTGAGACCTTCACAAGAAACACTAATTTGTGGTTACCCCATGCTTGATTAAGGTAGAATGGGTTGGAGGTGGAACTGTATTTTTCAGTGTAATCAAAGAGAGCCACACTTTGAGCATGTGAATGTACATTACAACTTTTAGATCAGCTAAATAGCATTCCCGTTTCCTATTTCCTCTGCGTTTCTCCCACTACGTACATGTGTTCCGACTGCCAGTATATCCAGCATCTTTGGCTGGTGACTTAGTTTCGTGTAAATTGTAGTCTTTTTCAGAAGTTTCATGTACAATTCTTTTACACTCGGAAGATTCAGATAGACTCTGTGAGAAAGCTCCAAATTGTAATTATCAATTATAATCAATATGGTAAATTCGGTGTCTTTTCCATATTGCTTATCTCCTCAAAAGTTAATTGCACTTTTCAACCACAAATGTTGGCAAAACTTGAGCTTTTTACTCTTTGCAACATAGCATATGTCAAAAATATCTGTACTTCAAGGAGGAAACTAAGGCAGAAGTGATTGGATAATTTGGTCGTGTCAGAGAGAGTTAAACTTCCCCTTTATTGAGGTAATGATCATGGTTTATGATGGCTGGTTCTGCGCCCATCTATAGCCTCTGACACATTTTTGGAGAGCATTACTTATACTCTCTGGATATGATTTAAAGTGCTTGCTATAGTGAAAAGAACTCCAGGCTAGTGGTGGGAGTTGCAGGCCTGTCGCTGACTAGCTGTGTGTGTGGTCAGGCCCGTCATTTAACCTTTCACGACCTTCAGTGTCTGCATCTGTAAAATGAAATCGTTGCGCTAGATATTGCATCTCAGGTCCCTCGAAGCTTAAAAATTCTGTCATTTTATGTCTCTGATTAGAAGTTTGGTCCTGTCACAGTTATGTAAGATTTAAAAAAAAAAAAATTGCACGAATTCCAGAAGTTATTGTTTATCTTTAATCACCATCGTCCCGAACAGGAAAGCGAAAATATTTTTCAGTTTTGGAAAAATGATTTTTACAATGAGATTGGAAAGTGCTCTGTGTTCTTCAGTTCGTGTTGCTAGAGCAAATAGAGGTCGGAAAGTAGATTTAATACAATCAGGTACAGGGTCCTATGATTTTGGGCTTTTGCTTTTGCCTGAGTCTGCAAGCAAATAGTTCTATGTGTAATTGTGTAAAATTAATTTTGTGATTGGTTATTTAGATTTGATAAAATTAAAGGTAAAGGGCCCCTCCTTCCCAGCCCTGCTCCTAAACCCTTATAATCAATGATGTCAATATTTAAACTTGTGCTGTATTTTTATTGTTTATATTTACATTTAAAGAAGAGACTACTATATTCCCTCGAGGCTCATAGTTATCTCATGATCATTGGTTTTCCATCAAATCAAGGAGGAGCAGGTTCTCTTACTGCCATTTGGTATAGTCAGAAGGGAGTCTTAAATTAGGTGACTAGGACCTACCAACACTACCATTAGCGGTCCATGTTACTGGGCAAAGTCTCAACCAGACCAGACTTCAGTCTTCTCATTAATAGAACGGGATGGTCTACCCACTTCTCACGTAGGGCACAGTGCCTTACGCATTCCAAGCACTTAATGAATATGTGCTTAACTCAACAGAACTGAGGTGTGGAATTTTTGTCCTAAGTTCTGCTTATTCTGCATGTTTCTGCAGGACTACATCTTCAAGGTTGAGGGTTAGAGGATGGTATTTAAGGGAAAGTAATTATTGAGCGGTCCTCTGTGCGTGTTACCTTTCGTTTTCCATTCAACTGAGGTAGTAGCTTTTGAGTCTTTACTTAGCAGGCAAATGTTTGTTCAAACATAATGCTCTCAGAAATTGAGCTGATTTCATTAGAGTAGGAAGGGCAAGCCTTCCCGGTTGCTTTCTCCTGCCCTCTTCTACCTTCATACCTTTCTGTGAACTCACAAAGGGCTGCCCAGAATTTCTTGAGCTCTTATAAACACAGCTTAAAAACCATTGTCCATCTATAATTGGGCACTGAAACCATTTATGCAGGACATACTATTTAGAATGGGTTCCTTGAAATTGGGCTGGAATATGCTTCCAGTACATCAACTTTCTATCACAGAAAAGTAGAAGAGATTGCTTGCTGAATCTGTGCTAATCAGTGTTTTAGTTATAATTACCAGGGAATTCTGTATATAGAGATCATCCTCTTCTTCATTCTTAAAGGTTATAGTCCAGAATTCTACATTTTTATAGTGTGGTTGAAGTACGTTGGGTCACAATACATAGATGTCCGTTTGGATTGGCTATGTTGTTATCAAGTTGCAATTTCCAATTAGCTGAAAGAGATCAGATAATTTATGCACACAGTGTTGTTTGACGTTAATAAAGGTTATCCCTCTTGGTGGATCTCACCAGGGGAAATCAGTTTTAATGGCTAGTCATTTGAGTCTAGGCAAAGGTGGAGAGATGTGGCCACAGAGCAAAACTTGTTATGTTATAAAATCCTGTGTGTCTGTGTCAGGATGTTGCAACTAATTTTTAAGCCCCTTAGGAGTCAAGGTTTTGGCATTTCCCCCCACCACCCCCCAGAAGGCAACAGGACGTAATGAGCAGCTCTGAGTGTGTAATCAATAATTGTTTTTATTAACCACCAAAGGTAGCATCTGTAGGACTAATAAAAGTGAAGTCTATGCTCAGTAAATTTAAGAGTCTTATCTGTGAGTCTTTTAAACTCTAAAAAGTTTTTTTTTCTGGGCAGAAAAGCCTTGTTGCCAAGCCAGTCAAAGGCCCTAAACCTGTTATGTGCATGCTAATGACTGTCCGGTGAGAGACCTTATATTAGACTTTAGGCCCCACTGTTTGATGTCCAATCCCACATCGTGGCTTACTGACACGTTTTGAGGACAGGCCACCTTCTTGAGGGAATGAAATAAGAAGTCCTGCTTAGCTTCTGGACCGCCTTGTGTGATATTGCCTTGCCTGGTGCAGAACTGTGTTCTGCCTGACAACTGCTAGCAAAAAGTTGAGCCACCCTGGACAAAGTAAGTCACCTAAACTCTGAGTCTCTATAAATGAGAGGATGCATTAAGTGATCACATTCATTTTTAAAATAATGTGCGGTTTTTAAGGTAGTGTAAATAACTGAAAATGTGTGTGTTCTCTTTTGAGTTATGCTGGTGAGAAAGTAAGAATGTTTTTACACAAATGCACACATGCACGCACCTACTGATACCCCTTTATGTAGGGATGTGCTACAGTGAGACCAAAGGGTTAGAACAGCAGGCTATAGGGAAAATGTGAAATACGCCTCCTTCTCTTCTTTGTTCTGGACATCAGATTCTTATTTTTCTTCTACATAAAACTGATCAAGCATACAACAAAGTAAATACGAAGTCTCATTCTTGTTCATCCACAGCTTGAACTTGGATCGGAGTTGTTTGCGCTCTGATCCAGAGTTTTTGGATGCATGGCATTTCGTGTGAGCAATGAAATAAACAGACTAAAAAGGTTGTAGAAAATTGTAGATTTAGTAGAATCCCTGAGATGATTTACTTTAGGGCTGGGTTTAGAATGGCAAACAGATGCAAAGGCTTTTTCTGGCCTTTGTTTTCTGAGTTGGCTGTGCCCTTGCCTATGAGGGGCCTAGATTCTTGCTATTTTCCCCCATCTTCTCCCGCGCACGTGTGTGTGTGTGTGTGTGTGTGTGTGTGTGTGTGTGTGTGTGTGTGTTTGCGCGCACACACGCATGTGAGTGAACTTCTAGGATGCATTTTCAGACTTACAACATGTCTTGAAAAGTTGGAAAGATTTGTTTGATTAGGAGAAAGTGTGTCCAGAAAATGATGCCATACTATCTTGTATTATTCATTTTATTAACTTCCCACTGTCCAAGGAGGACAGAGTCCTGAATAGCCAACATTCAACCTCCCAGAAATTTGGAGAAAATCTTGGGCCTTTCATCCCCACTAGATGGCCATTAGGATGAAGGCTTTTTTCTGGGAGGAGGTCCAAAATCATCTCCAATGTGTAGGTTTTGGAGATTATTCAAAAAGGCTGCTCCATGGAATGTGAGCCATTCCCAAGGTCAAATCAGTTTATTTAGGCAGAATTGTCCGTAAACTACATGAAAAGGAAAGAGAGAATCCATTTCTATAAACTTTAACCTTTTCTGAACACATGTGCCCAATCTAAAAAGGGTTAGTAGTTATGAAATATAAAATCCTATAAATACTAGCATAATGTGGATTAATTTTAAGTAATTAATTGCATAATACACATAATAAAGAAAAGGTTTTTTTTTTAAATGTTAACCTTTTATTGCAACTACGTGTGTGTGTGTGTGTGTGTGTGTGTGTGTGTGTGTGTGTATTTTCCCCCCTAAAACTGATATTCCTCCAAGTGGCAAATGTTCCCAGGTTTTTATTTCAGAAGATTAAAAAAAAAGTATTTTATTTTCATAAGTTTTTTTTTCAAGCAGCAAATTTTATGTCCTTTTTAAAAAAGTTCTGTTTGTTTAATTGTAGATTTTTAAAATATGTTTTCCCATACCTGCTATTAGATCAAACTATAGAGCTTTAAGCTAAGGACTTTCACAAAGTCCTGTAAATAACAACCCTCTCTTCTCATTTAAAGCCAGCAGGACATCCCATCATGACTACCTCTTAATTAGATGATATTTTGATCTGTGTTCCTATTCATTAATGCTTTGTTTTCTAGTGTCATGTCAGGGTACTATTTACCCACTAATACAATTTTGTGACATATTCCTAGGAGAGCTGGACCAGAGGAGATTGTATTTGGCTGAGGCTTTCCACTATATTGGTTGACATAATTTCCAGATTAATATGTGAGTGAAATATCATAATACTGGAAAATCCTTAATTTAAAGAAGCAACGAATTTTTAGGAGAAGCCTATTAAACATTTAATAGGAAAAAAAAAAAGCCTGACTTTCATACACTGATCATCTAACTTCCCAACCATTTTTACTGCGTTTGCTGTCACTGAGATGGTCCATTGTCTTCTCCGCACTGTGTGCTGCTGCTTCTGTTGTTTTGTGCTCGCTATTTTTTCTAATATTTAATGCACCGCATTTTATGTTCCTCCTTTTATTTCATTTTATGTTGCATTGCGTTATGTATTTCGCTGTAGGATCTAAATTGGGGAAGGGAATCCTGCTTTGTCCTTGTACTATAATGAAGATAGAGTTTGTTAATATAAATGTAAACTGCTGTCTTAGGTGCATCATCACATGAAGACTGTTTCATAATTGAATATGTTGGTACTAGATACATTTAGAAAATTACAGTCCCTAAACACCTACTCAGAGAGAGAGATGAACTTAATGGTTTGTTGTATACAGTTTCATTTTAAAATATTTTAGAAGAATGATTTGTAAGAATATGTACAATGCAAAGTAATGGTGGTAACAGTGGAACAGTTAAAGGAAAATATATACAGCAATTACACTCAACATTTATTTGAATCTTTGTTCTTGGAAAGTTAGATATTTTTGAGGATTTCAAAATACGGATGTAAAATTAGATCAGATTGAGAGAGAGAAATAAGTTTGCAGAAGCATGTTATGGGCACATTACCTACTTTAGTAAACATAACTATAAAGTGTATTGCTTTTTATTAAATTATCTGCCTTCACAGAGCAATAATACTTTTAAATGTATATCGAGTGTTAAAAATGATGGGATGACTGCAGTTTGAAATCCACTTTCCTCATTTTTCTAAGTGAAATGGGGGAAATGTACATGAAGACATCTTCCGTTAACAATGGAAAAGATTATTTTAAATAATGTGATCTGAAAAATAGATGTCCAGTAAGAACTGTGTGCAAAGTGCTGATGGTTTATGCTGCATTGCTGAAGTTCTTATTTGTTAACATCCAGATGTCTAGCGTTGACAGAAATATTTCAGAAGCATGAAATATTTGGAACAAAAGGTAGTATAGTCAGTGATTTTATAATCACTTCAAAACTTCTATGGGAGCAAGTCTGGCTTTTCAGGCTTAATAAAAGGAGATCGTTCACATTTACGAAAAAATAGTATGTCAAACCTGTTAGATTCTTTCTCTTCTTTTTTTTTTAAGTAATCTCAGTGCCCAACGTGGTCTCGAACTCACAGCGCTGGCTGGGATCAAGGATCACATGCTCTACCAACCGAGCCAGCCAGGCACCCCAAACCTGTTATTCTTAATGTTTCTCTAACATAAATGTACCTGTTGTAGTTCATAGATACTTCATCAAGAACAGAGCTTTGGGATTATTTTTGTGTTCCAAGATATGACATAAAGAGGCTGTGATTTCAGGTCACAGTACTTCTTTTTCAAAAAACGACTTTATTCTTCATCTTTGCAAGATACACACTTCAGAAAAAAAAAGAAAGAGAGATCGAGAGAGAGAGAGAAAGAGAGAGATCAGCTTGAGAATGAAGAATATTGCTTAGAAGGAAGTTGGAGGATATATTTTCAACATAAAAAATCCCCGTTAGGTTGACCAAGAATTTAAGAAGCCAAATCCCATCGAAGTTAAGCATTTGCTCTTTTTAAAGTGGTGCTCCTGGAGCCGGTTCTTCAGAAAACTTAAGTGTCATCACTGAGTACTAGCTAGACAATAGCCCGAGAAGAGAAAGAGGGAAGAATTGGGTGTAAGAATGTGTTGTGCATCTCTGTAGTTAAACTAAGATGGTCACTTGGATGTTAGCTGTACTTGTCGTATTTAAAACCTGTGAAAAACAGGGGTTAAAAAGGCTGAATATCTTTGTACCTTAATGAGAGAACGATTTGCTATAATAGTATCAAAGATAAACCAGTATATTAGGGACACTAAATGATAAAGGGCGATAATATGCCATTCTTGAGACTTCTTGGCTCTTACCTAACACATCAGAAAGTGATTGTTGAATTTTAAATAGCCATACAAATGGATGACATAGAAATTTAACTTTGCTTTGACCTTATTCTAATTCACAAGATGACTGCAAAATGACTTTGTTGCATCTGAATGTATGCTGGATGCTAAATCACTCCAGAGTATAAAATCTTTGTTTTGGCATAATGTTGATGCATAAACATTTGTACCCCATACTAACCCTATAAACATCACAATCCATCAGTACAATTACAAAAAAGATTGTTTGTTTTCACACTTAAAGCAGACATGAAATAGAGTGTCCTTAACTTAATCACCACCTTGATTTACCACATTTGCATATATTTGCATATTAATTGGACTACAGATTAAAATTGGTTTTGTAATTTTAATTAAGTGTCCACAAAGGTAAATGATTAGAACTGTTTAAAATACATTCTGACATAAATAGCAGTAAAAGCTTTTGTGATGATGTTTTTGTGGAATTACATTCAGAAAGTGGCCTTTTTATGATAGTAATTTTAATCTTAAATAGAATTATACAGTCAAACAGAACTGTGGATTCATAATCATTTTTTTCAAGATTCATTTAATATTTTGCTGATTTGCAGCACTTGATGAAAATGTACTGTAGGTTTAGCTGATTGCAAAATTAGGCCTCTAGAGCTGATAAACTGAGGGTTTAAACCCGCAGCCTTTAGATGCCTGTCATATGAGCTTGAAATGTATATCTCATTCTGCGTGTGTGCATGTGTGTGCGTGTGTTTTAATGGAATCAACCCATATAACCTTTTTAATGATATACCCTTTAAAAAGAGAATCACCTTAAGGGACCATCATATTCCCAGTTTAAATTAGGGAACATATAAAATGTTTAAAGGTCTCTTTGGCATATTATTCTGGTACCCAGAAGAACCATCTTGGTGTTGACATAGGCCAAAATGCTCCGCCTTAATAACAGGTCAACCTCCCTGGTACATTCCCATGGGGATGGCACTCACAGCACGAACAAGATAATTGTCGGGAAAATGCACTTTTTTTCTCTCGAAACCCAGGATACTTAACGTGTGGCATGTGCTTTCTCTTATACCAGACAGAAAATTGGTTTTACCAGAAGGTTACTGGATGCCTAGCACCCCCTTCTTCCAGCTGGCATTTTCCTGTTTGGATCATTTTAAATGTTGGATCCTGAAACCCTCCCCACTCCCAGCTGCCACCTCCTTCCCTGGCGGTACCCTAGACTCAGCTCCCTAATGCTTCCTTGCACCCAGCTGCTTCTCTAGAGAAGCCTGGCTCCTGGCTATTTAGAATGTGATGGGATAAATAAGCTTTTCACTACTAGTCACCTCCAACCAACTCTTAATTGGATTTTTTTAAATAATATGATGTCCCTGAGTTTACAAAATATCCTTCAAATTTGTTTTCCTCTCTAAATATTTTATGTGTGTGTGGGTTTGTGTGCACACACACTTGCATGTGCGCACACACACACACACACACACAACTCTGTATAGGTTTATGAAGAACAAACCAGTTAAACCTTTGACTCGCTTAAATCAGAAGAGGGAAGATGATTTCTTAGAAACAAATCATTGCATGTTCATTTTTAAGAGTCACTTTTTAAAGCTTTTTATCCTGGCATATTACAAAGAGCAAAAGCTTGGGACCTTGCCAGACCTAGTTTCAAATCTCAGTCCTTCTATTTCCCGAGTGTGCCATTTGGGCAAGTTATCATATCTCTCTGTAACCTCAGTTTCCTCATGTAATAGGTGGGAGTTAAAGAGACCTACTTCATTAGATCATGAGATTGAAGTAAAGTGATGAATGTGAAAGCACCTAGCCAAGGTGGTAGCATTGGAGTTGGTGAAAGTGGCCAAATTCAGAATATAATTTTGAAGGGAGAACACACCATATTCCCTGGTGAATTGGTTGTGGCGTATGAGCAAAAGTGGATGACACCCAAATGTTTGGCCTGAGCACATTAGGCCTCCTGTAATTTGCAGGATAGGAAACTATGACAGAAAGCAATTTGGAGGGAAAGCTCAAGAATTGTATTCAAATGTGCTGAGTTTGAGAAACTTTTTAGACATAGAAAAGGCAGCTTACTTCGAATGGAAATGATTTTGTATACTAAAATCTTAACAGGTGTTTTGCGTGTGGGCACGCGTGTGTATTAACGTATGATCACATCTTATGCAAACTATGCTTTTGGAAAAGGAGAAGTGGACTCAGAATGCCCAATTGCATTTCGGCACCATTTTGAAATTGTCTGAATTTAAAGTTTTATTTTTGGCATTGCTTTAGAGATTTGTAGAAAAGAGATTTAGATGTATTTTTATTATTATTATTCTCACTACTTCTAGTTCTATTTTCAGGTTTGTTTCACTAGTTGAAACAAAGTTTTTATGTGAACGTTTTATTGGGCAATATGATATCCTAATATGTGATCCAGAAAGTACAGTAAAAAGCAGAGAGGAAGTACCAAACACTTCCCCTAGCTTTATTAGTTCAAAGATCCTGAATGAAATGCTCACAAGAAAGAAAGCAAAAAGAAAGAGAAAGCATCTAAGGAAAAAGAATAAAGAATGAATGAAAGGAAAAGAAGAAAACCCTTGAAAGGAGTTTACAAGTAAGCAGAGCGAGCATACAGAAAATAGTTTCAACTTCAAGATTAGGATTACTCGGTGTCTTTCCCAGAACTTGACCTCTCCTAACTTTAAACTTGAGAAATTATGTAAACGTTTTTTAAAAATTAAAAAAAAAGGTCAGGGGTACCTGGGTGTCTCAGTTGGTTAAGTGGCCAACTTCAGCTCAGATCACAAACTCTAGTTTTGTGAGTTCGAGTCCCATGTCAGGCTGTGTGGTGACAACTCAGAACCTGAAACCTGCTTTGGATTCTGTGTCTCCCCCTATCTCTGACCCTCCCCTGCTCATGCCCTGTCTTTGTCTCTCTGTCTCAAAAATAAACATTACATAAAAATTAAATAAAGAAAAACAAAAGTAAACTTGAGAAATTATGTATTAAAGAAAGTTTGTCTTCTCTGGTCTGTATTGTCATTACCATCATCTTTTAAGTGTTGCTTCTTGGGACCCCTCAATCCCTACCCACTGCAACATGTCTCTCTTTTCTGGAACACTCTTAAATAGGCACCATACGCATTACCCTATTAAAGTCTCTGAGAAGCCTTGCAAAAAAAAAAAAAAAAAAACTAGTTTGTTTTCTTTTACCCAGTATATCAGTCACAGTCCTGGCAAGAAACATATGGCACACTCAAACTTGTAACTTGAGGAAACTTTAATAGGAGGACTTTTTATGAAGGCTTGGGCAGGGTTTAAGGAAGGCATTGAGGTGTAGTGAAGTATTCTGGATCTAGTAACAATGCTATCATCCGTGGGCCTGAAAGGGCAAGTGGAAGGAGTGATTACTAGAACCTGAAGAGAATCAACTAACTATGCCTTTAGAAAGCCAACTGCAACTTGGGGAAGGAACAGCAGAATGCATACCTCCAAGTCTCCTGTCTGTTTCCCCAGTTGGCTGAAACCAACCAGAACCAGAAGGCAGGGGAGGCCTTCAACGCAGCCCCTGTGGTTCAGCTTGCTGGGGCACAGAGCAGGGTCAAGACAGGTAGGGAGTGAATCTAGAGGGCCACCCAGAAGATGATCCAGTGCACTTCAGGTTTTCCAAACGTCTTTCCTAATAAGGCTCTCTTTTGGTTTGTTTCTATGTTTGTTTTCTTTTGTTCTGACACCTAGGAACTGTCTCCAGGGATTTTAGTTATTCTGCGCAGCACAATTTAGTATATTGATCTAAGCAGTGGTCATAAAATGGGAGCCACTGGGCTTGCCTAGCAAATCAATTTTGCTCTTTAAAAATTAAACCCGCGTATCTTTGGGTGGGATATAAGCCCCTCAACTTTGGCATCAACCCACCACTTTTCGTTATGTTCATGCATTAGGTCAGCACATTTATGTTATCTCCAGGACCTAAAGGCATTTGAGTTGTTGGCCGTTGCTTTGGATTCTGCCCCCCTCCCTTCTTCTCTAATTCCTCATCAAAATGTATCTGTTCTGGGCTCCATTTTCAATGGACTCAGTTTTCTTGAGAGAATCTAATAAATCTCTGTTATTATGAAAATGATTATTGAAGGCTTAGTGTGTCATTTTCCTTCGGTAACATATTTGAATTTCAAAAGGGACTTTATGGACATCATGCCACAATCCCCCCCCCCCCCAGTTTCAAATGATGTGACTTTTTTCTTCTGCTTCACAAAATACATGGTGTTCTACATGAAAAGTTGGCCCTAATCATTTCTATTCGGCTGTTACTGTGAGTGTCTCCTACCTCTATATTGCTAAATAAAGAGAATATGTGCATTTTGCTGCAGAACAACACATTTTGAATTCTCCTCAAATGCAGGTTCCCATGGATAACTAGCTGGAGGAGAAGAGAAATGGCAGTCTGAGCTCACAGGTGAAATCCCATTACAGGGGCCTCCATGAGATGGTACATTGTCTTATAATGCTCAGATACTATTCTAGAGAGTAATGTTCGAAATAGTTTAAGATACCATAATAATTCAAAAGAAATGTTCTTTCTGTCCAGATAGAACGTAATCAGTCTGCCTCCTGATATATAGACCACAGCCCCTGTACTTTAAGAATGTGGGTAGCATAGAATGAATGAAATCCCATGCTTTTACCTATCTCCTTTATCTTTTGCCAGAATCAGTTACACCAGTTGCTTTTATTCTTCCCTAAAGTATCTCTTTATTTTTTCTGCTTCTTGTTCACTGAGGCTTTGGAATTAGGTTTCTTTCTTCCTTAACAAGTCAGTGTTTTTGTATTATGCTTCAATGAAGTATCAGGTGCTGATTTTTCCTTTTTTATTTATGCTTGAAGACTGAAAAAGGGACTCTTTTACTGAATTAGTAATGAAAAATTATTTTTATAATAAGGTCAACAAAGCATTATTACTGTAGGTCATTGGCCAGGACTCAGAAACGTTTTAATTATAGTATATTTCTTACAACAATAATGACATTTGGCCTGTGTTAAATTTCCCATTAGCTTCTCTGCCTGATTTTCATTAGGAGTACCCTGAATTCAGGGCTTAGATGTTAATTTTCATGGCACTTGAATGTTTTATTCAGATTTACTAAAGCACACTGATCCTCTTCCTAGAAGAAGTTTTGTTATTAGGGAATGGCCAATTCAAGGAGGTTTTCAAAAGTACAGAAATAGTTTCAGCTCCTCAAGAGCTATCATATATTTTTCTTCATGTTTTTACTTTATTACTCAGCCTTTCGAACATCAGTTACTGATCAATATTTCTTAGATTTTGAGGGGGTTTTATAATAAAAATGAGCTGCTCTGAGATAGTTTAATATTTAAAAACAATATTTGACTAATGTAAATTACATGCTTACTCATTTCACACATCAGAATTCCAAGGAATTTTACCAATGCATGTTTTCTCTTGATACATCAAGTTGGTGTTTAAGTAGTACAGGCATTTCACATGGTGTTTTTAAAAATGCAGCAACCATGAGGAAAAATAAGGATCTTTGGTGATAGAAGGTTGCAAATGACAGAAACCCAGTCTCAACTAGTTGTTGGTAATTTACTTGATCAGATTTATGAGTTGTATAGGGTTTTCCTGGGGTCATTCAGGGCTAGAGTTATGTCTTTGACCATGTCCTTCAGATTGCCTTGTTCCATGTGTTGCTTACCATGGCCTCTCATTGTTCCAGTCTTACGTTCCTGACAGCAAAGTATCTTAGTGAAGAGAGAGATGTTGGCCAATAGCACTGCCTGGCAAAATATCCCCAAAATGCCTCTGATTGGCTAAAACAACATCCCTGAGCAGCAGCCTAGGGCTGGATGGGTAATGTTTGGCCTCACATAACCTTTCAGGGTCCCCCTTCTGCACCTTGGGGGAAAGGTTGTAGGAACCAGTCTGGTCAAGGAGTGGGCTATTCCTGCACCACATGGAATGAATTTCTCATAGGAAAGAGAGATTCTGTTATTAAGAGTGAAACCATGAGAAAGTCTACTTTCTAACTCTAGGTTTTATACAGAAATTGAGGATAATAACTGTTTCTACCCATCTAAAAACTCAAAAAAAAGTTACCTATTATTACAATGAAATGTTGTTGCAATTTTTAGATTGTTGCTGTGATTCTTAGAGACAAATTAGAGAACGCTCAGTAAAATACAGTTTTTTGCCATATTTATACATAAGAAGGATACTATCAACAGGATGTACCTCTGAAGGTGAAACAGATAATTAAGCATAGAAACAGTATAATAACCGCTAGCATTTAGAGCTTACCCTGTGCAGGTTTCATTTTTAAAAAGAGTCCCGTATATTAACTCTTAGAACTGTAGTCTTTATTAGCCAGGTTCTAGAGTCAGATTGCCTGGGTTTGCACCTCACAGCTTTCAGATCATGGGACCTAGGGCAACTCTTTAACCTCTTTATGCTTCAGCTTCCTATCTGCCCAATGAAAGCATTAATAGCAGCTACTCCATACAGTTTACAAGGAGGTGAAGTATATCAGCACCTGGGACATAAGCAGCACTCAATGAATGCTAGCAGGGGAGGAAATTTTGTCATTTATTCTTACCTTCAACATCATCATACATTATGATCTACTAATAGGTTCAACCACATGATTCAGTGGTCACTTATATTGAAGATTTAAGCGTATAGCTTTACAGACCAGTGATTTTATTTATAAATATATTTATTTATGTGTTTATATAAATTTATATATATTTATTTCAGGCCATCTAATTAGTGGGGCAATTCAAAGAAAATGCAGAAATCAAAGGAATTCATCGATTCCCAAAGTAGCTTTGCTCAGAAGGGAACCACAGTAGATGTGTAGTCATTCAAATTCTCTTACTTTGATAAAAATCATATTGCCTAAAATATGAATTATAAAAGAAACGCAGAGTTCTTGGCACAAAGTAAATACTTTGTTGTCTTGAACTCCTCAACTATAAAAATGAAAGGATTTGGTTTTAAAATATTTTGACCTTATTTTTCCAGATTACACAAACGTTTAAATTTTAAATATTCATACTGAACAAGGACACTGTATTAGGAACTATAACTTCAAGGTTATCAAAAGAACAACTCGCTAAAATATTATTACTTTACTATATGATGATATGATTCTCTAAGATTATTTTTTCAAGTCATTTACCTAAAGGTATTTCAAACCATTATTAAAATGAAAAAAAAGTCTTGATACTCATATTTTTAGAAAGAAATAGATTTTATGTTTATAAACATTTTGAAAGCTGTGAAATGGTAATTGTTAATTGTTTCTGTTTACATGCTTGGACATTAACAGTTATTTTGGAGTCAAACAATATTTTTGAAAGCTTAATTTTCAATAATTTTCTTTTCTTAAAAGACAAGTCATACAATTTCTCCATGCAGAGATGTTTGGTTGAGAATGATGTAAAAATTATAGCCTAGCAAAATAGCTCCTGCCTGAAGAGATTACAAATTCTGGTTGTGGGGAAAGCCATGATTATGAGAATATCTAGATCTGATAACAATTTCATCCTTTGATGAAGATCCTTAGATTAAGTCTTATACTTACATAGTCTGTATTTATGCATTACATATATTCACTATACTCAGTTTTTGTTGTTGTTGTTGTTATTGTTTATTTGGAGTGGAGCTAAGTCCTATAGATCAAAAAGTTTTACGAAATTCTTTTCTACTACTCCTTGGGAACTGATGATGAAATGAGAAATCACAAAACGTAGATACTATTCCAAATAAAGAAATAAAAGATTTTGGGCACAGAATGGTGAATAAAATTTACATTCTGGTGATGGAGATTAAAAGTAGTTTAAAATAATGTTGGATACTGTTATGAGCTATGAAGTAAAGAAAATAGGGTAATAGGAATAGCATGATGGGCTGGCCAGGGGGGGCGGCGAGGGGGGAGGTGGCAGTGGTGGGGGTGGGGGTGGGGGTGGGTAGTAGCTAGATCAGAAGATGATTTGTGTAGACTTCTCTGTGCAGATAGCAACATTTCCCCTAATAATGAATGACCTGAAAGCAACAGGGGGAAGAGCACTCCCAGCAGAAGAAATAACAGATGGACACATTCTAGGAGTGGTAATAGGCCCAGGTAAGAAAGGGAGAGGTGTAGGAAACCAGGCTGGTGAGGTAGGCATTGCCTTGTAAAGTGATGGTTTAGATTCATTCTAAATTTACCAGGAAGCCATTGGAAAGTTGAGTAAGGGCGAAGCATGATTTGATTAATTGGTAGACTTGAGAGAAGACTGGCAGTAGTCCAGGCCTGAGATCATCCAAATCCAAATCCTTCATTTCTTTCTTTCTCTTCCATAACCATGCCTTCTTTCTTCTGAAAACCCATAGCTCGCTCTTCCTTTATTTTAACAGATATTTATGAAGCCAACAGAGTGTGCCAGATGGTGTACTAGATGCTCTGATATAAAGATGAACGATATGTGTGTGTGTGTGTGTGTGTGTGTGTGTGTGTGTTTTCCCTATCCTCAATGGACAATCTGTGTTTGCTTGAGTACAGTTGGAATCAAAGGAGTACCTAAATCTTCTTGGGGAAGACGGGAATGGCTTGAGCTGGGCCTTGAAGGATGAGTAGAAATTGACTAGATAGACAAAGGGACTTATGAGAAGAGTATTTCAGTCAAAAAAGAGAGAAAGTGAAAAATTGAGACACAAAAAACTATGACATGTTCACTGACAGACAGATAGTTCTGCAAGGCTAGGATATGTGGCTGGAATGAGTGCAGATGAGGCCAGCTGAGCAGTCAGAGGCCAGAATGTTTGCTGTGCTAAGGAGCTAGGTTTTATCCTGTAGGATACGAGAGCCAGCAAGCCAGACACTTAACCAAGTGGAAACAGTAATCAGCTTTCTTCATTAGATGTCAGAATGTGCTGGAACTGATGATGCTGAATTGGAGAAAACTCTTAGAAGGTTATCGTATAGTCGAAATGGGGTGCTAATTGTCTGTACTGGAAGAGATGAAGGGGTAGAGGGTAGAGGAGACCCTGAGGCTGGGTGGCTGTTTATATGGGGATGGCTGAGTGGAAGGGAGACAGAGGTGGAGCCTACAGTATAGATGGTACCATCGAACAGGATAAAGGTGTCAGGAGACAAGAGCAGCACTGTTGGGAATAGATTTGACCTCAAGAGTCAGGACCGGGAAGCAGAAACACCTCTGGATATACCCAGTTGGAAGCTGGATTCATGTGTTAGACCTCTGGAGAGTGTAGGAGCTAAAGGGAAAGATTTCTAAACCTGTCACAGTATAAAATAGATGCTACAGGGGCACCTGGGTGGCTCAGTCGGTTGGGCATCCGACTTCGGCTCAGGTCATGATCTCACGGTCCGTGAGTTTGAGCCCCGCGTCGGCCTCCGTGCTGACAGCTCAGAGCCCGGAGCCCGTTTCGGATTCTGTGTCTCCCTCTCTCTCTGACCCTCCCCCATTCATGCTGTCTCTCCCTGTTTCAAAAATAAATAAATGTTAAAAAAAATTTAAAAAAAAAAAAAAAATAAAATAGATGCTACAAATTGGTGTTATTTAGGCCCTGTAGATCTCTGAAATATGTTTTCTTTCTTTTCATTTGAACCAATACTTAAAACTCCGTGGCTTTCACATAATAATTGACACCTAATGATACTGGGCCTGCATTCCAGGACAGCAACAATATGCTGGCTTGAGAAAGGGCTGTACCAGTTGATATTAGAATACCTTTTTTTTTTTTTTTTTTTTTTTTTTTTACCAGAGTGCCCAACCAATTCACTTCGCCTATTTATGTCACCTGCTTGGCCCCTAGAATGAAAGAGGAACAGGTTCAAAGATCAAAGTGCAAGGGAAGACTGGATACTGGAAGAAGAAAAGCCTAGGAAGGAATGGGAGGAAGTATTTCTCCAAAAGTTTTTAAATATCTTCTTTTACTTTCTGGATTTTCTCCCTAGACTGCTTTTTATAGCCTTCTCATTGACCTCTGGTAGCCTGCTGTCTCTGAACTGTACAATCTATTTTGTTCATGTTAGAAAAGCTCTTCCTAAACATTAGGTCTTCTGTATTCACTGTGGCCCATGAATAGTGTTTCCATGTGGGAATTTCTTCCTAGCACTTACTGGGAAATTTATGTTTTTCCAAATACTGAATCCTGAAAAAAAATTCACTTGAGAAATCTGGAGAAGATACTGTAATTCTCTTGCAGTTATTAAAGCTTTAAAAGTTAACATAGCACCGTTATTGGTTAGAAGAAACCCACAATGGTCAAACTGAAATTGCAGGAAACACTGACACGTAGGGTTGGTTGAAGGTGAGATTGCCATTTCTAGGCACTGGGACTGGGCCATGTGGGCCACAAGCAGTCAGGATCATCAGCATCTTCTGAGAATTTATTTAATGTTTGGTCTCCTTAGGAGACCGCAAGCTCCCTGAGGCCAAGGATTGTATGTCTAATCGTATCTCTAATTTACCTTTGGCCCCTTGCCTTTTACGCATTTAGGTCTCTCAGGTAGTGTTAGTTGATGAACAACAGGTAGTGTTAATTTAAAATAGGAAGGGCAGCACTTTTTAAGAGAATGAACGGATGGATAAATGGAATTGTCCAAGAAATTTTTCTAATATATTGAAAGTGAGTTTTACAATTTTATTATTTCTGTCAATTTAGTTACCATATAGCCAATTAATTTGCCTTAAGTGACAACATATACACACATACATTTTATGTTTTTCTAGTCATATAGGAAGATTCAATGTCATGGTCACCTTGGTATTTAAAAACAATTTGTAGGCAATATAGATGCTTTTAGGATCATTATTAGAAATTGACTCTAACTGCCTTTGTTCAGGTGTTACACGAAGGTATAATTTAGGATGTGTCTCCAGATGGAAGTTAAACCATCTTAATATACGAAATTCACCTTGTTAAAAATTTCTTGAGAGAGAGAGAGGGAGAGAGATTGAGATTATTTTGCCATTGCAAAATGTTTTATTGAAAGACACTTGGGATGGTTTGTTAAGTATTTTGAAAAGTCCTTGGATTCTTCGGCACCGCTACTTGCTCTGTTTTTAGTAGATTCTCAAAGTCAGGCCTCCCGGGCTCCCTCCAGAAAAATGACGATTCATTCTGGAGCGTGAACTCCTAGGCTTTCCTCTCCTCAGCCTCATGTGATTCGGTCTGTTGAAAGGAAGGAATATGAGCAGACGGGGCCAGCCCTAGAGGAAAAGGAGGAGGATTTAAAGATGACCATTTATTCATTCAACTCCTTTTGAGCACTTACTATGCACCATGCATGTTCTGGGATATAGGGATATAGCAACAAACAAAACAAACTAAAATCTTTACCGCAAGGGGTTTCCATTCTTGTGTGATGGTTGGAGGGAAGAAAGGCAGAAGATAAACAAGAAAATGTATATGAGATAGTGAGGAATGCTATGGAAAAGAATGATGTAGGAGGGGTCAGCAATGCTGAAGTTTAGTACGAAGGTTTGATTGGCCACCACCCTTCACTGACAAGTCTCAGGATTCATCCGGTTTGTAGACATGTTTCGTTTAGACCACACGGTTGTTCAAGAATACCAAACCTGAGTTAGTTCTCCACATTTAAAAGCCTTGACATTGCACATAAAAGTCCAAATTTCTGTCTTTGCCTGAAAACTCAGAAGATATGGCAGAATTCCAGCATCAGCTAAAGTTGAGTACTGGCTGCTCCCTTTAAACGTGGTGTCATAAAACGTAGTAAAGTATATCTAAGTATAATAATACTTACACAAGATAGCACTTACTATGGGTCAGGAGCTGTCCTGAGGAATTTGACACGTACTGACTAATTTAATCTTTAAAACAAGAAGTGAGTGCTAACATGAGGCACACAACGATGAGGTAACTTGCCCAGGGTCACAAAGCTAGTAAGTGGTGGGGCAAGTAGTTAATCCTGGAAGGTCTGGGTCCCAAATCCAATTCTAGCTATTACATACACGTCTCGTTCCTTGCTGCCACCTGGTGAATTTTCATGCATTTATATTTGATGAGGCTGAGATTCCAGGTGTCTCTAAGGATCCAGGCGTGACTGCCTTAAGATCTAGAATAATCATAAATTCATAGATAGACCTTCATAATAGTTCCTGCTCAAAGGGTAGGGGGCAGTAGTGTCATTGATACATGGCAGGGTTGTGCCCACTTGTCTGCCTCCTGCAGATGAATCCATTCCTTTAGGGCTGGCCCTGCCCTTGTGGGCAGTTCCCGTGAATGCCCCTGACCTTCTTGCCTCACCATGTTTCCTGATTTGCTTTACACAATTACCTTGACTTCCTCACAAATCCTGAGATAAGGATAAAAGGGCCACAAAAGCTATGCATTTTTCTGAGTAAAATATCCAGCACGATGAAAGATGAAAGCTAATAATCGTTTCCTTTTTTCTTTTTTAATTCCTTTTTTTTTGTCCTAAAAATCCATTTGAGTCATAGGTTTTTAGAAAATAAAACTCTAAAGGGTTGTGTCTGTGTGTGTGCATGCGTGTATATGTGCATGTGTGTCCATTTCAGGGAGGTGAATGCTTGTCACCACTTAAGTGGTGATGTTTGACTTCAAAGGACAAAAAGCCATCCATTACCTATATGTTAACAGTGATGAAACTTAGCAACAATAAATATTTAGCAATGCATGAATCCTCCTTTACCTCATTTACAGACTGATTGGAAGGTTTTCACAACTCAAGGGACTGAAATTTGGCATCTATTCTGTTAGCCTAAGTTCATTTTTTTTATCTTCTTCCTTTTCAAAAGTTGTTTCTTAGTTACAGAACATCAAACATAAGTTGGATGTAGTTTTGAGTCTTCAGGGGCCAAGTTTGTTGTTTTTTTTTTTTAATTTTAATATCTCTTATTAAACAATAGCCTCCAGAGACAGATATTTATTATAAGACACCATCTCTAAAATTTATATTATTTTCAATGTGTTTGATCAGTGGATACCATACTTGTCAACATTTTGAGCTTATGAAGGAATTGGCTTTAAAGGGATCCAAGCAAGGAAGGGTCAGTAGTAAATGGCACTACCAACCCGGGGGTGAGGGCCGGTATCCTTCTCGGGAAGAGGGGGGTGTGTATCTCAGGCAGTAGTTGGGGTACTGTTTGCAGAACAGTTCAGCTCAGTGCTGTGCCCATGGGCAGGAGTCAGGACTAGTTGAGGTCCAAAGGCTATGTCAGCCCCATAGTCCAGGCTAGGTCAGACCTCCAGAGATCATCATCAGCCTTCCAGTAACAAAAGGCAATAACCCTCACACCCAACTCCTTATTGACCCTAAATCTACACCTCTTTAACATTTCTTAAACAAGCCGTGATTTATCTAAGAACATGAATGTTAGCAGGCTTTTGTTCTTGGGGATGCTGCCACTTATTAGCTGTGTGACTTTGGGTTCACCTACTTAACCTCTCTGGGCTTCTGTTGCACAGACTGTTTTGTAATGTGAGGGTAGACTAAACGATTTCTAAGGCACCTGCCGGTTCTAACATTCTGGGAGTCTCTAGAAGTCAGTGGGAAAATAGAATTCCCTATATAGTTTTCCTTTCATAAATATATTTATTAGAACATAAGCAAAGAACTTTCTTTGTGCTGAGTCTTCAGATCATGGGACTTCGTTCTTCATGTCTTCTAAGGACCTGAGCATGGGCAGGGAGATTTTGTTTTAACATCATTTTTTGGTAGAGTGTCTATAGCCCTGCCTAAAATAGTTTGTTTTCTTCTAATTTCTTGACACAAAAAGGCATAGCCCTAATGTTCCTCCACACGCTGATGGGCCAAAAGCTTTTGGACCCTCTCGGCCTGGCCTGGACTAAATGAAGTCCAGAAGAAGCACCTGTGTTGAACTTACATTCCCATTTTGCTGAACAGAGCTGCCGTGCTAGAAAGAGGAGGCTGTGGTGGAGACGGAAGCCCTGCTCTCAAGTCCTGGCCCCGCCATTCTGAACCTCAGAGTCTTCGTTCTGAAAACAAAGATGGAAACACCAGGGTGCAGTGAGGATCCATACACTATGATGTCTCTTTCACATCAAAGATAATGTAATTAAGCTTTCAGAAAAACAGTACACACATGCATATATATCTGAAACAAAAGTTTCCTGGAACAGTACACTTGCGAGTAATTCTAATTCGTTTCAGTGTTTTCCTTTCTCTTTATGTTATCTACTTCATTTCTTTTTAAAATGCTGATCATGACCCACCAAATTGATTTGGTCATGAAAACACTGACCTAGCACACACTTGATCATCTTCTTTTTCCTTGGGAATACCAGAGTTCGGACATGAATATGTATGTGTAGTATCATTGCATGACCAGAATCATCTCCCCTATGCTGGGAGCCCATGTGTATTCCTTTAAAATAAGGGAATGAGTACAAGCTTTACAGATATAGAATTAGGAACTATTCTGGCTGGGGGGGGGGGGTCTTACTAGCTGTGTGACTTTGAGTGAACTACTTAACCTTTCTGTATCTCAGTCTCCTCTTGTAAAAAACTTGGATAATGATACCTATCTCACTGGATGAGATCAATGTATGTGCAGTGTTTAACACAAAATAAGCATGACTTAACCACTCACTTAAATGGTAGCTGTTATTAGCCATTTTGTCAGTAAGCCTTTGCTCTTCCCTTCAGGATATTCTTTGGACCCACTGAGGTTTGTTTTCTTGACCCCTTTACTAATGTAATCATCTCCTTGCTGGCCTTAGGATTCTGCCACCAGATCAGTCCATCTTGCATAACAAAACCAGATTAAGTTTCCACAAACACCACTGCATTTCATCACTTCACACTCCCTGTTTCACCCTGTTGTTACTTTCCTATTGCCATGCAGGTCCTGTAAATGCACTTTTAAACCTGCTATTTCTGACTCCTCTCAGTGACGTCAGCATGACTTTGACATTCATTCCTCAGCGAACGCTTTTCCTGAGGGTCCTATGCACTGGCATGGTTCATCTTCTGAAGAGTCAGCAGTGAGCACAACAGTCTGCCACCCCTTTGGAGCAGTGAGGACACTGGCAAGAAACAAGTACACATATTCCCTATATAATGTAGAACTATAGGTGATTTGGGGTAGTTGTAAGTGATATGAAGAAAAAGAAGGCATGTAAAAGAGAATAAAATGTGAACCTATTTCACCTCCTTAAAACTTCTGCTGTAGCTTAAGTGATCTTACACCAGCACTGGGAGGCAGGCCCTCCCACTTAGATGGGCCTCCACCTTTTCTTTGCCCTTCAGAGTCCTGTTGGTTCTTCACAGCTCAGTTCCAGCCCCTCCTGCTCTCCCAACCTCCTAGTCCCCTCTGTTTCCTCACGCAGCATTTTCTATCCCAACTGCTTTTTATTCTACTTTGTATTATTATGTCTCACCCATTAGATTATGGGTCAAAATAGCATGTTCTTTTGTGCAACTCTCAGAGTCCTATCATGATACCTCGTTCATGGTAGTGATCAGGAAAATGCAGTTGTTGGAAGGGGTATGAGGAAATGGGTGTTTTCATACCTGGTTGTTACTATTATGAGGCAACTTGGCAGTTTCGATCAAAATGTGTAACGTGCATCCTTTATGACCCAATAATCCCATTTATAGTTGTCTTTCCTAAAGACATGCTAGCATAATTTTAAGATGAATGTAAAAGTATGACTGTAATCTTTTTCATTACTTTTGAAGTAGTATTTTAGAAGCAACCTAAATATCTATTAGTATAGATTATGATAGACACATTCAGTGGATTGCTATGTATGCTAGTGTTAAAATGAATGAAATAGGTTCATAATTACAGATCAGAAAGATGTCCACGATCTCATTACATGAAAAACAAACAAACAAACAAACAAAGCTGAATAACAATATGTATACTTTGAAACAATGAAGACACCATCAACTGTGGTTGGGGCCGCACAGCTGCACTGACTGAAAGGAAAATGAACCAGGTTTACCAATACAGCTGTCTACTCACAAAAAATAAAATGTAAGTCTATTTGGGGGAAGGATTTATAGATTCCTATAAAAGTTAAGGTAAACTGTTAAAACTCAGTTACTATCATTTTAAGAAGAATAAAGGAAAAGTGGATTTTTAAAAAATCAATTGCCCTTTTTGTCTCACAATTCAAGTTGTAGGTTTTGTAAATCTGTCCCCCTTAACCGCCATCATTATTACTAACATTTAATCTGTTGAATCATGCAGACGTCTCCTCTCAACTATTTTAATACTGTCTATACCGTTCCCACCAAGGAGAAGCCCAGCCAGTACTTACTCCCATGCAGTAGTGGAGAACTCATTACCTACTAAAGCGGTTGACTTATTTTTGGACAATTCGGATTGTTACAATTCATTTTTCCCTGGAGCCAAAATCTTCCTCCTTATTGCTTCATTCATTGTTCTTCTGCTTCCCTTTGAGGACACACAGAACATTTTTCTCTTGACAGCCTCTATAAAACTTGAAGGTAGTTGTATTCTGTGTGTTCTCACAATTTACCTTGCTCTCTCTGTATAGTTGTTTTTTTCAATGTTTTTTTCTTAATTTATTTTTGAGAGAGAGGGAGACAGAGTGCAAGCAGGGGAGGGGCAGAGAGAGAGAGATAGATGCAGAATCAGAAACAGGCTCCATCCAGGCTCTGAGCTGTCAGCACAGAGCCGATGTGGGGCTCGAACTCACAAACTGCGAAATCATGATCTGAGCCGAAGTGGGATGCATAACTGGCTGAGCCACCCAGGTGCCCCTATATAGTTAATTTAAAAAGATCTCTTAGCAGTTCTGTTTTGTCAGCAGAAAAACAAAATTATGACAGGGAAATTAATCAGTTTTAATTTTGATTAGGACTTAATTCCAAATTTAGATATTATTATTATTATTACTATTATGATTTAGTAAGAAGATATTTAGATCTGTGGCTCTCTGTACATGTTCTGTCTAGTTTGTGGGCTTCCAGAGCAGAGCATTTTGTCTTATAAATCTTTATGTCCTCCTTGCCTCTCACTCTTACATTACCCATAATATGTTTAAATTTATTATGTACCTACCATCTCTTTTTAAACAGATGGATTAATTCATTGTATCTACCTATGTATACAATAGATTTCTTTTAATATACTAAATATAATTTTTGGCTCAGGTCTTCCAAATCTAGGAAATGTGGGTCTCTGATTTACCATCAGAAATATTAGGCTGCTAATATTCAATATAACTGTATTCTGAATGGGAATGCCACAGTAATTCCTTAGCTATTAAAAAAGAACCTTTTTGACAAGTAATTGATAAGTAGATTTATATAGACTATGTCTTTTAGTCCTAAGAAATGAAGTTTAAAATCTCATAAAGTTTCTATTAAATATCTATGTAAAGTTTTTCAATGACATTAAAGCCAGTTTGGATTTAACTCGCTGACGGTTCATGTCCTATTAGTAGATGACTTATTATTTTACTTATTATGTGTATATTTTTACCAATTATTTGCACATCTTTTTGTGGCCATTACATTTTATTGATAACAGTGAAAATCAAAATAAGCATATTACTTTAAAGAATAATTTCTCTAAGTCACGTATCTGTATCTTCAAATTTTATTCTATGTTTTAGCTGCTTACCACAATATTGACAGGCATCTGATTGTGTGGCCTACTTCTAATTATAGATATAGGCTACTTCACATGGAGCTGGATATTTCTAAGAGACTAAACAAAACGTGTAATGCTGTGAACAAGGAAAACAGCAGCATGTTTTTACTGTAAATTGACTGTTGTCATAAACAATAATTATCAACACAGTGTTGGTATCATGATACTGTCTTGGGCCTCATCATTCAAACTATTTCTCTTTGTATTTCACTGTGATTTTTTAGAGGGGGAAAAACCCAACAACTGTCAATCTAATCATTATATTCAGCCTACATTACCAAGCAAAACATATTTACAGCTAGATCTACACTGTTTTTACAAGTTTATTAAAAACATGTGTTGCCCACTGCCAGAAATAGCTACAGCAAATGCTGACACCAGTAGGCAAACTGTCTCTTCACTTTCTTCTGAAGATTTAGCTACCCCATCACTTTAACTATGAGTTATAAAGTAGATGTTCCTGTGTGAAAATGTGTGTCATAGATAAGAGGTGTGTGTGTGTGTGTGTGTGTGTGTGTGCACGCGCACACGTGTGCACAGGTGCACACAGTAGGGGGCCAAGTGCCCACACTCAGAGGGCAAAGCGTTGGAGATGGTGGGGATGTAATAATAGAAGGGCTTAGATGAGGGGAACCAGGAGATCATGGCACTCCTTTATACCATTGAACTGGGATCAGAGGCTAACAACTAATGAAATAAAGTTAAATCATGCGACCTTTGGCTATTTGGCTAATTTTAAAGAAGCATAACATTACCCACGGTATACTTTAAACCTCCATTTATGCTCTGTGTAAATTTAATTAATTTTTTAATAATCTTAGTTATAATAATTTATTATGTAATTATTGGTTTACTGACCTTCCACACAACTCCACTGCCCTCAAATAGCCTGTAGACCCCACATGACTCTCTCTCCCTTGTTTGCCACTGCTCCTAACATATAGTAAGAGCTCAACAAATATTTGCTCAATGACTGAATATTTTAAAAAATGGAAGGACCGAGGAAGGCCCATTTTCTACATTTAGCATGTAACCATCCTACATTATTCTTTCCTTTCTCTGAATCCTGTAGTCTATGTATATTAATCACTCAGTTCATCACTTGGCTGCATAACATATTATGTTACTCCCTAGCTATTTGAGAGATGTACATCTAGCTCCACATTAGTTTATTGACTCTCTAGGGCCTTTGTATTATTTCTTTTCAGCAACTAATCTGATGAGGCATCCACTGGGCATTTAGTACATACTTTGTGTCTTCACTGTGTTAAAATAGATTTCAAACCAATGTGAGAAATAGCGTTCTATCATCTGGTCGGAAACATCAGTCTATTTCATTCTTCAAAGACTCCGTGAACTTCCCGAGAATTAATCCAATGGCACAGAATGATTTGGTATTTTCCTTAATAGTTAAGAGATAACTTTCCACAAGTTGCAGTTGCTCTGCATTGTTGAGTGAGTGATAATGAATTGGTTTTCCATCTCTTGGTGGCACAACAGGGTAAGTTCAAGAATGTGAAATATATTTTCAAAATGAAAAGCAAATGTCAATTTCTTTATAATGATCTCTTTCTAATGATGATAGTAATAATAATAATAGTAATAATGATAATAATAAACAACTCTGGAAGGGTGCTACCATAAAATGTTACTAAATAGCTGCGAATACCCAGTTGTACATGCTGCTGTCATAATTAATTTACAAAGCATGTTAAACTGGTCTAACTGCTTGCTTTCCCCTCTGAATATGGATACTCATTCAGGCATTTATAGAGGTGGTACTGTGCAAAAGGAATGTTGGCATGCCTTGTCATTAAAATCCTCAAAGTTTCCCAAGAACTGCAGTTTTCCAGTTAAGTAGTTAATTTTTTTCTTTTTGTCTTATTGTTTTCATACCATGCTTTGAATAGAAGGATTAAGTGCCTTATTGTCTCTCTACCAAGAAAGGTAGCTTGGGACAAACAGATGAATGGCTTTACAAATGGAAACCAAAAATCTTAATCTTACTATAAAAGCATAACAGGAAACCGCTTTAGCATTCGGTTAGCTACTATAGTATACATAAGCCAGATAAATGTAGGCGATCAATGCTGCACACATAGTTTTCTGAACCTTTTCTCTTGTCCTCATAATTATCTTTAATTTTTATAATGAAACACATATTGAGTATTTGACCAAAAGAAAAAAAAAATCAAGCTGGAGATTTATGGGAAGTCATAGAATCGAGATGACAGTGATAGCAGTTGTCAGAAAACTACTCTATTCAGTGAGGAATGGAATCCAATTGGCATTCTAGAAATCTTCAAATCATATACATTCTAGTCCAAATTAGAGACATTTGTAGGATTCTAAAACCTTTGCATGATGATTTCATCATGACTTTCAGAAAGGTGAGGTCAACATTGACATAAATATTGTGGGTGGCTTATATTTAGAATAAAAAAGGAAGATATTCTCTACAAATTGCATGAGTCCTGCCTTTGCCTTCATTCTGACTATATAGGCACTGTCCTGACTGCCTTTGACTGGTGCTTTCTGGATGAATCTCTTGTCTCAAGTCACTTGTATCAGTCCTGGTTTTTGAACACTTTTTCCAGATGATCTAGACTTTTGATTTATAATCCCGAGAGAAGTTACCTCTGTGATCTGTGATTAAATCTGCTCAGAGAAGGAGACAGACAGACAGACAGTGATGCATTTTGGAGTGTTTTCAAAAAGTGTTAATTTCCTCAAAAGAAAATTAATACATGAAAATACTTAGTTCCTCTCTCTATATATCTCCCCCCTCTCACACTCCATGTCTTTCTCTCTCTCTTGCTGTAATTATGGTGGAGGACCCTACAAGTTGACTATTTTCAATAATATTTAATGAGAGTTAACTGGGCAGCCTTCTAAGAAAAACCTTCTCTCTATAGCCTTTTCTACTTACTTTTCTATATTATATGATCTTGTCAGGTTTTAAAAAGAATCAAGATCACTTACCTCAGAGTTGAAGAGTCATTGAAGTTCTCTGTAGGTGGCTTTTCTTCTTAAAGTATGGTTTTAAGTTTTATCTACTTTAATTCTGCTGCGAGGATTGAAATAGATTTTTATACAATAGTGGATCATATCTATCTACCCTACAACTAAAAACAATAATGGAAAACAGTGACAAAGAAAAACAGTAATAAAAACCAAAACTATCTTTAGTTTGTTACTTTTTACCATTTCTTGTTTGGCTAATATTTTATTATGTCCAAATATGAAACCACCATGTATTGATAAAATTAACAGGCAATTTTGGTCTGATAATGTTGGCATCATTTCTTATTTTTCAACATCAAGTCCATATGTCCTGGATCTTAACTGTTTTGATTTGACAGTGTTAGTTGCCTGTGGAAGTCCACGTGGGGAGCCTGGTCATAAAGATTGGTTATGATTCTCCATGTGTAATACAGAGGACAGCGCCCCCACCCCCACCCCCACCCCCACCATTTCTGTGTTCAGGAGATGGTGTCCTCTAGTCATTCCATATGGACTTGTTAAAATAGTTCATACTACCATCAGATTTGGTGATTTCAAAGTTGTGAAATCAGCAGTGACTGTGTATCATAACTGGTTAGAAAATGTGTCTTACATCTGGCTCTCTCTTAAATTTTTGCTGAAAATAACATAATAAAGCCTCAGGAGTATAACAGTCTTCTGTTGTACTTTGCTCTGCTTCTAGCCTTAACCTTTTACCTTTTGCTCCACATCTAAGCTTTTCTACACTCTATGGCTAAATTAACCTTTCTAAAACATCATCCAATACAAGCCTATTACATTAAAATCTTTAGTTTCTACTAGCTTCAAGTGAAAGCCACATTTCTCAGCCTGCCACCATACACTTCTTTCCCTTTTTCCCTCTCTGAACTCATGTTCTCCAATTATATCATCCACGTTTCTTTCTTTTTTTTCTTCTTTTTTAAAATGTTTATTATTTATTTTTGAGAGAGATAGAGTGTAAGCAGGGGAAGGTCAGAGAGAGAGGAAGACACAATCCGAAGCAGGCTTCAGGCTCTGAGCTGTCAGCACAGAATCCGATGCGGGGCTCAATCTCATGAACCATGAGATTAAGACCTGAGCCAAAGTCGGACTCAACCAACCTAGCCACCCAGGAGCCCCACATTTCTTTTTACCTTTGCATTTTCCTCTACCTTCTTGTCGTACTGTGGTATTGTGGAAACAGCATAAACTTTGGATGGACTGGCAATGGATTCAAATCTTGAATCTACCACTTAATAGATACATGGTTATAAATTATTTAATCTGAGCCTCAATTTCCTCATTGGTAAAATAAGAGTAAAAGACAAGTGTGGAGAACATTAAATTGAGGGTAATTTGATTTCAAACATGTGCAAACACACACACATACACACACGATTCTAGTAGGAGGCATTCAGTTCTATTTTTCCTGATATTCCCTTTTTTTTTTTCTCAATTCTTATCTGAGACCAGACCATACTTTCACATTCACCTTCTCCCTTCTCCATGAGGTAACTTCATTCTCTCCTAGTCCCGAGCTAGAACTCCCTCTCAGAATTTCTCTGACATTTGTGGCCAGTCTTAAGCACCAAGCATGGCTTACTCTGTGATTTGTTTATTGTATGATATTAGATATACACCACAGTCTGTCTCCCCTGTGGACGAATAATGAAGGCATAGGTACCATCTCATACATATATTCCCGTATCAAGCCTGTCAGGGTAGGACATTACAAGTGCTAGAAACTTAATGCACCTTCGCTCTTGCTGGTGTGCTGATGATAATGACATTACTGGGAAATCTCAAGTCAGCCACCACATATTTGCACAACATCAGCTTCATTTCATCTAAGAGTTGTGGACATTTTTGAAGCAAGGGCTATAAATGTACCAATATGTATGTCCCAGTTACTTCACTGTCATGTAATCTGATGGCTGGTGCCCAGACTATCCAGTTGTTAAGTACTTTTTAATGTCTCTCCACTGTTTATGGTACATCTTCTAATGCAAAATCTTTATGAATTGCTTTATATGCTTATATTTAGTTCCCCTTGGAAAGAATTCAAAACTGCAACTTTCTTTTATTATCTGGTTTGGAAAAGAAATGTGTGATTTCTGATGAATTGTGTGCTATTTTCTGAGAATGTCTCCACTGACACATCTTTTGAACAGAAAGGATTTGTTGCCCAAGTTCTTACTCATGAGCTTTCAATAGAGTTCAGATGTGGAGAAGCATTGCCCTCCTCAAATACGATTTGCAACTGCATTTCATTCACGTTCCTCCCTTTCATGAAATTGAGATGGACGTCTGGGCCAACTGTAAAGAAAAAAAAATAGATGTGAATTGCATTTATTCTAATAATATCAGATTGTCCTACAAACTTATGCTTGATGCTGTAAGGCACAATCACATATCTTGGATATTTTTTCTTTTTTAAGTACAATGAAAGTTAAGACATGGTAATATTGACTCTGCCCAACACAAATGTGGTCTATTTCAAAGTGAGGTAGCTATCTGGAAGAGATTTTCAACTTTGGATTATGTTGATGCTAATGGTTAAACCTGCATACCTTGTCTTTGATGTTCTGTCTGGGCTCATGTGAAGTAATGGGATTAAAAATAAAGTGTACACCTTTCTTTTGATCTGAGTACCCACAAGGAAAAAAAATTATTTAAAGAGCCTGTCTCCTGCTATAATTTAGCAAATACGACTGCTCTAACAAAACCGATATGATGCTGGGGCCCAGTTTACAGATTTGACAGGTAATGTACACTAAAAGTTTTCATAGCCATTGTCCTTTTTCCTTAAGCAATGTCATTGCAGATAGTGCTGTATGAATGTGGCTTTATACCATTTACAAAAATCAAGACAAGTTCAATTAATTTTAAGCAATCTCTTAAAGATAACAAAGTAGACGATTTAGGACTGTTAGTGACAAAGTGACAGCAAAAAGATGCTGGCACAGGAACTTTACCTTGCTGGGCTAGTTCCAAAAAGAACCTGTTTATTGCATATTTTCTAATGAGACTTTACTCATCTTCTTCTTGGTGGGCCATATATATATTCATACATATACACATTCACATACTTGAAAGACTCTAATCAATATAGAAACTAACCACTCCAAACTGTGGTCGTTTCAAAAATGAATGAATAAGGTTTTCGAATATTTTCCATTAAGGAAAATAAAAAGGGGTAGGGGGAGACAGATGCTTTCCTCAGGTGAACTAAAAAAGCTTAGCTTGGCTTAACTGTGCCTGGAAACTCTTAACCCAAGTTAGCCACTGTGAGTCCTTTATGAAACCCTTTGGTGTTTTGAAGAGATCTTTTAGTAGACAAGTGGCTTTTTCCGCAAACTCCAAGGTCATACAAGACACACCAAAAGGAGATGGTAACTTCAAGTTCCCTTTTCAGTATTTATGATCTTAGGAGGTGTGATGAATCCATAACATAAGACCAAAACAGAACTCTTCACATTCTTTCTAAGACCAGCTTCTCTTCCTCTTTCTGTCTCTGCTTTTGCAGTCATTGTTTTTGTTTTATTTTGTTTTTCCTGTAAATGGTGGTACTGTTCTCTGTTCATCCAGGTTCACCTGTCCCACTGGGTGATGGAATAACATTTAAGCTCCTTGCCAAGTCCTTTGCCCTGAAGGCCTTCCACAATCTCTAGTATTATCTCACTTCTTTCTAACCACTGTCCCTCCTTCGAGCTGGACTGACTTCCCTCCTCTGTCCTTTGTCTGACAAATACTGACCCCTGTGCCTGAATGCAGCCTAGCCCTTAGTTTCTTTTTACCCTTCCCCCAACAGGCCTGCCTATACTGAACTGAAGTGTCACTCATACTGTTGAAAGTTGCCCTGCAAAAAACATACCAAGCAAAAGGCATCTCCTCTAGGAACTCACATAGAGAGTCATTTGTTCTTGTCATCTCGACAAAGGCCACACTCCATAGCAGGGCATCCTATGTATGGGGCCTTCGTGATTCTCTCTGCAATTTTTTTCCCAGCACTCTGGTCCCACCTCCTTATACACACAGTAATCCTACCTTGGGGAACCAAACTCCCCGACTGGTTCTACTCTCCCTTGCCTCCACCTCCCCCATATTCCATCATCTGCCTCAAATGTATCCTTCCTCCCCCTGGGGCTCTCCCTCACTTATCCTGCAGTGCCCCTAGGAAGCCTCCTGTAAACTTGTTCCATGCTCCAACTTGCTCTGGACCCACTCTGATCCCAGCCCTTATTACATAACACTACAATTAACCTTTCCACTTCTGTTTGTTTGTTTGTTTGTTTGTTTGTTTGTTTTTTACTTCACTAGATTGTGAGCTCCTTGAAGTCATGGCCACATTTAGTTTATCACTGTATCCACAGAACAATGCCAAATATAAGACCCTAAAGAGGTTTGCTAGTAGTAAGAACAGATGTGGCGCTTAGAGTCTGTCTTATATTATGGTTCATTCTAACTATTTTCTATTGGAACATAAATGTCCTAGCGGCGAGGGTTGTGCTTTATGCAGCTTCCTTCCTAGAGTGTATTGTACTATTTGTATATGGCAGATATTTACAGAATGTTTTTCTCTTGAATTATTCATTCAGATGAGTGTGAGTCTTCAAACCGTGCTCTCACAAAACTACAGTTACTTCAGTGCTGATGTTATTTCTTAAAATATTTTGGGAAATGGCCTCCACTAATAGTTTAGGAACCACCCAAGTAAACTTTAGTACTTATTGTGACCTAAGATATTTCTCAACTTAGTCATCACAGTCAGTCTCTTTTTAACTCTGACTTCTGGTTAGAAGTTAAAAATGCCTCAACCCCTCAGTTTAGTAATTTTGAGCATATTCATTATAATGGTTTGTGAAATTCCCAAGGGCAATGACAGTATCTGGCACAGTCTTCCTTGAAGATGAACACAAATGAATGAATGATTGAATGGAAGAAACAAGTATATGACCACCTCTGAAGACCAAAAATGTACTCCCTTATTTCCAATGATATCAACCTAATTGGAGTGCATTTTGGAAGAGATCAGTTATGTCAGTGTATTTCTTTCAGTGAAATGAAAAATAATAATAAATCTTCCTCACTGTCTAAGAGTCATGCCCTGCATTTTCTGTGATGGGTAGGAGCTTTGAGCCACTGACAGGTGTGTCGGTATTTGGGTTTGAGTTCTTCCCATCATATGATAACTGAGTCCTTTCTTTGAAGTCTTCCTTGTCGGTCCCCCACCCTTGGGATTCTAGACTTTCACCTACTAAGCTTCTTTCCTCATAAACCCTTATTTTGCTCCATGCCATCTTTCTTTCTGTTTCTTTTCTTTCATTCCAGTTATTGGATTTTCTGACACCTTACTGCAAGATCCTCTTATCTTTACGGCCATGAACTTTTAGGGTCTTAGTGACATACATAGCTCACTGGCATAGATACTCTTAGTGTGTACAGTAAATTAGAAGAGAATATCCTTAAAAAACAAGTTGGAGTCCTAGACCTCCAAGTAGGACAATTAGAAAAAAAAAAATTTAACATTTTTTTCTTCTTTTACAAAGTGGCATTAAGTCTGGTGAAATAAATGAATGATGTCAAGTGCAAGTTAACTCATGCAGACACAAGTGATAATGAAGTAGAACAGTCATGAGGGCACAGTTTCTTTAAAACAAGAGCCATGAGGATTTATTGTATTCTAAGTGTTATCATCGCTGCCATTCACATACGCATGCATATTTGCACACACAGGCATCTAAAGTTGAAACTGAATACAGGGCACTTTCTGCTTTGAACTTTAAGAATAATTTAAAAGTATTCTAAAAGTCAACTTTGATTCCCTTCTTTTGTGGAATATTTAAAGAAAAAAAGAAGCGTGGAAGCAAAGGGAACATATTTCTCGCATAAGTCTCTGCTATTAGAAATCGAGAATACGTAGCCCCTATTTCTATCACTCTGAATGGCATATATTTCTTAAAGCAGACCGGGTTTTCAGCAAGTCAGCCATAGTTTTCCAGAAGTATACAAGTAGCTTCAATGACATTTCATCAAATGGTTTCCAAAGTACAAGTTTCTAAGACTTCAGCCTACTGGGTCAACTTTAAAAAGAAACCATGTCAATTGAAAAAAGTTTAAGAAAGTCAAGGCCAGTGCTGGTCAGTGTACTGGAAATGGATATTACGGCACTCACTGTTGCTCCTTTGCCTTTCCAGTCCCTGTAAACCTCCACTTAAAAACAGGAGTGACCCAGACACAAGACAGGACAAGATTGTGGCTACATGAGATGATATCAAGGACTTGGTGGCATCACTCCCCACAACTATAAGCAAAGGGCATATTTGATTTGCGAATATTTCTCAGAAAAGACATTTTTTATTTTCCATTATTGAACAAAACAAAGAACTTACTGCAGAATAAAGCTTGCCAAATTTGTTGATTTTAGAGGAAATCTCAGACTTGTTTTTCCTCTTTCAGGGGGTATCAGAGTGATAATAGTAGAAAGCCCCTTAGCCCAGAAGCCTGAAGACATGGTTCTAATCCCTTGACAGAGTCAAAAGTCCCTTAGCTTTATCTTTGATTTAAGTTTTCTAGAGTAGTGTTCCCTAAAATGTGTTCTATTCATGTAGATCCATGAAATGAGCCTTAAAAAAAAAGAAAGAAAGAAAGGAGGTGCAGGGACACCGCTGCACAGTTTATCTCTCTTGGTGAATATGTAAATATTCACCAAGCACATTCATATTTAAGTCAGAGAATCCCTGAAGTAAGTAAAACTGTCTAACTTGATTCAATCTAATATTTAATCTAATATTTCAAAACTTAATATTTAACCACATTTTTTTTTAAAAATTCATAGAGCATTTACTAAAATCCTGAGGAGCTAGTATATTCCACAACACACTTTGGGAAAAGGTGCTTTTTAGACCTTTGGCTCTCTACCTCAAAGATGAGGGGTTAAAATTAAGTAATTTCTCTGGCTCCTCTCCAATTTCAATTCTATGGCTGTATAAAAATTTTAGTTTTTGTAGTCACCAATGTCAGAAGTTACATAAATGCCGGGGAGTAGGGTGATTTTTCACACAAAGTAAGTAAAAACAAAGATTTTTATACATGTGTGTTTACCATCAAATAAACAATCTCTTCCTCTCCATCTTAGGCTCCTTCATACTCTTTTAAAAATTAATGTAAAATCCACACACCGTTCCTTATTTTTAATTTTTAACCTAATACAAATTTAATTTCTATTGAAACTTAAAATCCATATATAGTATCATACATGCGCGCACACACACACACATACACTCACACATATGTATATACTTGTGTGTATTATCCTATATATAGTATCAGTTTAAAACTGTATGGTAAGGCCACAGGAAAAAATAGGAACTATTTTTTTAAATCTTTATGAAACTCTGTATTTTTCAAGTCTCATTGCTGTTGTTGTTATTGCCCTCCCCCACATCATAAGTTCCTCGGAGAGCATGAACAGTATTCTCCTAATTATTTTTGAATGTTCCATTGCACACGATATTGGATACTCTGTAGTTGCTTCTTATTTTTGTAAAAGTACCCAATAATGGCTAAATTGCTTAAAAGGAAGCTACACTTTCTCTCATGTTCTTAAATGTTCTACAGGTACAGAGACAGTTATATTCTTGTTTTTAAACTATTGGAGAAGCAAAACATTTGTAGAACTAATACCTACTTACAGAATAACATGGTCTCTGCCTGCCTGGGATGGGCTATGTTGCTATGTCTCTATGTCACCGTAACTAAGTCATGGCTATGTAATCCTAACTTTGGGGCGTAACTCTTAGACTCTTAATTTACCCATGCGCAAAATCTTTTAAGGACATTTTTCAAACTGTTTGCTATCTAATTATCTCCTTCTCCACTCCCCAGTTTTTATGTATAAACAAATGCTGTGAAATGTCTCAAAGTATAGTGGAAAAACTCTTCTCACAGGATAAGCATCCTTGTTTATAGAGTTAATATGATGTTCACAACAGTGAATGATTATGAATAGATATCTTTCACTGGGGAAGGAAGCCGATGAGGTTAAGGAAAAAACATTTCTTGAGCACTTGCCATGTGTCAGGCATAGCCATTATCATTTAATTCACACAAGTGGAGGCATTATCAACATTCTCGTGATAAAGAAACTGAGGTTCAAAGAGACTGACTTTTTTTACCAAAGTCACACAGTAAGTGGTAAGTTGAGATTTAAGCTAAGTACTTCTAGTTTCAAGTCCATACTCTTTCTGAAATGGAAACAGTGGCATATTTTTTTTTCTAAAATCATCTAGCAATTGAAGTGTTGTGTTACAGAAAGATTTTTAATGAGAATTGAACCATTGAGTTGTTCTAAGGAGATTTCTATATCCATTTTATCAGATTGCCAAAATTCCGGAATCCTTTTCTCTTTCTGCCTGAATGCATTACATATGTCTAAAAAAGTTCGATAATAAAGTAGAAAATCATTTATCGTAGTCACTGATGAGTGTTCTATTACATTTTGAGATGGTTATCTCAAACACGTGTCTGTGGAATATTGTATGTAAAATTTCAGATAAATTGTTCTTTGAAGTTTAAAACAGAACAGAGTGGCCCTAGGGCATTTGTTTGTTTGTTTTCTGTCCCTGTGCCCACAGCCCTGAGTATCTCCTTCTGGCTGGTTGACTCGGTGGTGTCACCACCAGATCCCTCAGCTTTGGGTGCATACCCGCCGCCCCGTCACCCCCCGCCCAACCCCCCCACTCCCCCCACCCCAACCCCCCCACTCCCCCACCCCCCCCATCCCCCCGCCAAGGCCAGGAGATGAGCTGGCCTCAAGTGAAGGGTGAGGGGACACCCACACACAGAGTGTGTTTTTGCTGTTTATGTTACAGTCAGCACTGAAAGACGCACAGCTTCTCATGGATAGATGGTAAATATTTTCCATTTAATTTTTTGCAAAAATGTGTTGAGATGATATTCATATAACTTAAAATATAACCACTTTAAAATGAACAGTTCGTTAGCACTTAGGTCATTCACAAATGTGCAGTAGAACATTAGAATAGAATAGAACCACCACTTCTATCTAGTTCTAAAACATTTTCATCACCAAAGTAAAACCCCTCACCCATTAAGCACTTTCTCTCCTATTTCTCTCTCCCCAGCCCTGGCAGCCACCAATCTGTATTCTGTCCATATGGATTTATCTATTCACATAGATGGAATCATACAACATGTGATTTTGTGTCTGGCTACTTTCCTTTAGCAGAATATTTTCAAAGTTCATCCATCTTCCATCATGTATCAGTACTTCATTCCTTTTTATGGCTGAGTAATATTCCATAGTATGTATATTCTCCCACTGGTTTATTCATTTATTGACTGATGGACATTTGGGCCATTTGTACTTCAAGGCTATTTATTGGACATACTACTTGTAATTGCCCCCGCCCCGGCCCCTGCTGCCTCCAAAAGCCTGTTGCAAAAGCACTTCAAATGGGCAGTTTACAGTTGCAGAGGGAGCATGATAGGCCTGCATCTGATGCTAACCTACCATTAAGGTTCTTTTTGATGCTGAACTCACTAAAATGTATTGTTATGCTACTTTGATGAATGATATACAGTATATGTGGGTTATATGTACTGTATCAACAACCAGATATCTTTTAGATGTAATATGTAACTATTTATGGTGTTGTTGTTTGTGTTCTGTGCTAAATCTAATAGAATTATACATGCCAATTTGGATAGCTTAGGTTAGAGACACAAAAATAAGTTCTCCCCAAAGCGTTAAGTATACTCTTTTGTCAATTAATAAAGAAAAGCTATTGAAAACATTAAATTATCTGGCATGTCTACATATATAATAATTATGCAGCCCAAGCTTTTCCTTTTGCAACAATTTATATATTACATAAACCTAAGTTTCTCATCCAAGTATCATTTCAAGAGAAGCAAGTTTAAATAATGGAGGCAATGGGGAAACATAATATTACGATAATGTTCTTTGGTGCGGTTTGGAGGGTTTTAGGAAACATTTGGAACTATTTTTCTCATAAAGTCACTTAACTATTGAAGTGTTATGATAGCATTTCCCTCTGTGTTGTATACAATACAAAAGGAGTCCAGCTAAAGGAGACAGCAATTCTTAATATCCTGACGAGAGGGATTTCCACTGACCGGCAAATTACATGCCCTGGTATCCTGGTATTAATTTAATCCAAAGATACAGCAAAATAAGGAAGGACCAGGTGATTTAAGGAGTCTCCTTTGCTTTCAAATGCCCATTTCTTTGCAGCGTCACTTAGCAAAACTACATGAAACTTTCAGGCATAGTGGGAAAAGGACCTAAATTTTCAGAGTATAAATACTCTTAACTAAATTGATCTAATTTTTTCTTGAGCATTTCGAACGAGATTATAAACTGATACTTTTCTGAAAACTGTTGTGATGAAGAAAATATTTAAACTTTTCTTACACCATTATTATTAGCCTCTTTGAAACTTGACAGATATGTGCCTCAAAGGTTCTAAACATCTGTCAAGTGTTAACTTAGATTAAATTCCCCTGTGAATTGATAACCATTATGTTCTTCGCATTTGACATATAGATATTCACTGGTGATTGTTTCTTATTATAAAATAACTATAGCCTTTATATAAGTTTAAATTGTAACAGCGATTAAAATGTAATGCTTTTTTAAGGTATATAATCTTTGAATAAGGAAATGAAAGCTATTTCATGTGTGCTCTTAAGTATAGAATATTTTTGTTATATTGGAGCTTAAAAACCATTTCTGTTGAGGGCTGCAGTGCTATCTATTATTACGGATGACTAGAGGCTATGGCTAAGCTATACATCAGAATGAATAAATTTCCTTGTCAGTGAACGTTGGGAAAGTACTTGAGAGACCAACCTCAAGAAAAGGGAATTTGTTTCAGGCTGTCGTTGAAGTGGTCATTTCCAACCCCCTCCCCTTCAAACAAAAATGAGACAGAACAAAACAGTGGCTCCAGCAGCAGGTAATTTAAAGGAAAGAGAGGAAACCGGAGAACAATGTGGACTTTAATTGAACTCCCCTTCCAAATGAAGCCGCGTTCTTTTGGTAGGGTGGAGTGAGGACCATCGGCAACTTCAATTAAACTAATGGGACATTTTTCCATTTCCAAGTAGAATTTTCCGGGGAAATGGACTGCAGGTGGGATTGAAGGCCGAGTGGCATCCAGCATCCAGCATCCACCACCTCTCATTGTCTTGCAACCTGAATAAAAAAAGTATGACCTAAGACACAGGCCACTAAACCACTCTGAACTGCAACTGAGGACAAATGATTAACTGTTTCATTGCCAGGGGCCTCACCACAGAAGTGAGCGGGGCAGAATCCTCCCTGGAGCTTAGAGGCCATACACTAGGTACACAGCGGGCAAGGGCTGAGCAGTGGTGTGTGTGCACCCGCCCTTGCTGGGGCGACATAGTCTAAATCCTAGAAGCCGGAGTTGCATTGCTATGTCGAGGCCTTTTATCCTAACTCAGGGAGAGATTTAAACAATAATCCTAGAATCTTTCATTGGTGGGTATCTTAGTGCTCTGTGTATCCAAGGGGACAGTCTGATTGTTCATATGTCTTACCTTAGAAAGACCCAAAGTGAGATTTCCTCACTCTACCCATCCACCCTAATGCTACCCTCTTGAACACAGACCAAGCAGCAGAAAACAAGTGGAGTCCTTGACCGTGTAAGAACCCTGGTACCTGAACAGGTGCTGTCCTCAGTTCTGCTCTGTGTCCACGCGGTTGCACGCATACCACACTTCCCACACCATCTTTTCCGTGGCATAAAACCTATCTGTTCTCAGGGTTTTGAAATGTATCTCTGACCTAAGCACATACCAAATTCTGTTTACTCCCTGTAGTTTTCCTCTGTTGCTAAGAGCTTTGTGATACGAAGTAGTCACTTTCTTTCAAGTTCCTGATCATTTCCACATCCCCTACTCACCTCTCCATCTCAAATTGTCTGAGTTAAGTCCAGAAAAGTAGTTTCCCTACTTGTTTCATCTGCCTTTTTAGAGCTTAAACTCTTAGCAGAGTAAGTCAAGAATTTACCCAATATTGTGTTTTTGCCAAGCAAGCAAGCCTTCCAGATGGTGTCCTCATGGTTGAAGTCCCCCCCACCACTACTTTATGTTACTTCTGTTCCTGCTTTGTAGTCTCTTACCAAACCATGTCCTCTACCTGGCCTGGCAGCCTGCAATGCACTTCCCAAAAGAAATATGTGTATATATCACCACCGTTTTTTCTCTTTTCTTTAAAGTGTTTTCACCCTTGGATTTATAATCTACAAGACAGATATTATGAACTTTGTAATATACATAGCTCTCTACTTTGAGCTAATCTTTTTCTTTTGGATGAAGTTTTCCTTTTGGCCAGGTGTTGTTCTAAATAATAGCACTAATATTAAAAAGCTAGTATTAGATAATTACTATGTGCCACATTCGGTATAGGTTATTAACATCTATAACTTCATTTGATACAAACTAACAGTAATTCTTTAACATCTTTTTTTAATGTTTTATTTATTTTTGAGAGAGAGAGAGAGAATGGGGGAGGGGCAGAGAAAGAGGGAGACAGAATCTGAAGCAGGCTCCAGGCTCCAAGCTGTCAGCACAGAGCCTGACACGGGGCTCAAACCCACCAACCGTGAGATCATGACCTGAGCTGAAGTCAGACACTTAACTGACTGAGCCACCCAGGTGCCCCTATTGACAGTAGTTCTTAGAATGTAGATACAGTTCTCTCATTTTACCTATGAGGAGACTCAGGCTTGAGGAAGTTAAGTAACTTGCCCCAGGGCTACACTGTAATAAATGATAAGCCCAGGGTTTGAACCCAGAGTCCTAATACTCCAATACTTGTATCCCTTTATTTATTTTATTTCATTTTTTTAAGAACAGTGGTATGACCATTTATTATGCCTGGGAGGCAAGGGGAGGGAGTAACCTCAAAAGGCTGAAGATAGGGAGGGGAAAGTCTGGAGTCCTGTGTAAATGAGAGGAAGGTCTCTGCTGGCCTATTACAGAATAAGAGGAGAGTCTCAATAGATCATTCCTTTTGTTTCTTACCTGGGCTTCTTGACCTTCTCAGAATTCTTCAGGATGATATCATATAACACAGAATAAGCATCATGGATCTCCGTGACCATCAGCCAGATGTCCCGGTACTCTCCCTCATCCAGCTTGCACATCAGCTGCCTATAGTCACCGACATGGGGCTGCTTGGCTGCTTTGGTCACAACATCGCGCCACTCAGAGAAACACTTGGAGATTTGAGTGCGGAAGCCTTCCAGCTTATGTGAAGGGTGGTCATCAGTTCAAACACTTTCTCCTGGACAGCCACTCCAGAACTGTTCCCATCCTAGAGCTGAGGTATCTGCAGGTGGTGACCAGGTTGACCGGCTCAATGGCATCCTTGATCTCAGACTTGAGACACTGACAGAGGACCACGATCTTCTCATTGCAGTTCACTGGGCCACAAGGATGACCTTTGTCTTCATCTTCCCCTTTCTTCTTTTCATCTTTGTCCTCCTTCTGCTGCTGTTTCTTCCACTCCTCCTTCTCTTTCTCCTTGGTTGTATCAGGTACTTGGATGTCCAATCAGGCCTTCAGATTGCTCAGGTTGGCTTCCTTGAGAGTTGGCTCCTTTAAAAATGCATCCAACTCAGAAGTCTTCTTGGGGAGGCGGCTCCCAGCAGGTTCTTTGTCTTGACACACAGGTTTTCATGGAACACGTCTACCTTGGCTCGGGCTTCAGCCTAGACCCTGAGCATCGCTATGGCTGGGGCGGGGGGCCTAGCATCCCACGAGAAGCGGAGTGAGCACGGGGACAGGAAAGTGAAAGCAGCACTCACCACCTGCATGGCCTTCCTCAGGTAGCAGGGAGTCAATGCTTACATTCTTACTCATTATCCGCTTCCCCTCCCCTGTTGCCTTGCAGTATCTTAGAAGCAAAAATTCCAAGTTAAATCAACCTCTTAACGTTCAACTCTGTGCATTGTTTAAGGACCCCTTAGGCTCTAAGGGGTTGGTTTCCCTTTATTTTCTATTTATTTTCCCTGAAATTTTCCAGGCATTTTTACCAATTGCTCCTGTGTTATGTCCCCCATAGTTTCAGGTTTTACAATTGTGTCTGAGGGATTTTTCTCCCTCTCCCCCTTCTAAAGTTTAGCTTTGAGGCTTTTTGATGATACTGGCAAATAGGGATATTCTTTCCTAGCTTCATTGAAGAACACTTTTTTCTAATGTATTCTTCCCTGTGTTGTTTATAAAACCAACTCTTAGCACTGTGCATGTAGCCAGCTGTTTGCTCCTTATACCCTGTTGTTGCTTCTACAGTTATAACCTTCCCTTTAAAAAAGAGATAAATACCACCCATCCACACCCACCCCCTCCCTCCCGACTATACCCTTCTCCCCAAGTCCTTGAATTATCTTCCTAGATAGCAATTAGAGCAGTTCTCCATTGTGGTGGCACATTAGAATCACCTGATATAAACAAATACCAGTGCCCAGGGGTTATCCCAAATCAATTGAATCAGAATTGCCAGAGATGGGTCCTAGACATCATTAGTATTTTAAAACTCCCCCAGTATTTTAAAACTTCCGATGTGCACCCTGGTTAAGCCCCACAGCATTATGAACTTTGTCTGGCAGTAGCATTCATTCCCACTGGAATGAACAGAAGTGGGTACATTTTATGAATCTTGGCAGGCTTCATCTCCTACTAAGATTCATGCTGTAGGAAGACACCGTGCCTCTTAGCTTGGCTACAGCTTTGTTCCCAGGCATGAACAAGTTCCATGAGGATTCTCTTCTGCCTGCAATTAGTAACAGCATTGTGCCTACCTCCTAAGGTCTGAGAATACTCCTAGAGCTTTGTGGTGTATCCTCAATCACCCTCCATGGAGAGCCCAGAACCTTTGGTGTACTTCCAGTTGCACACTTTTCTTCCTGTCTCTCTTGGCACTTATTCTTTTGCTGACTCTTCTCTTGTCATTTGTTTTCCTCTACTTCCCTAACATCTTTTTCTTCCAGTTTCTCTTCTGAGAAGATCTTTTTTATGCTTCTGTTATAATCTAGGTCAGAGAGATATCCTTAAGTCTATTCATCTTGTCTAGCAGGAAACAAACTAGCATTTAGAGTAGACTCAACTGAGGCAGGAGCACAAACAAAAATATTATCCGTAAGATGTGACTCCTACTTTCTAGAGTTTACTTTTAGTTCAGAAGGAGAAATGAAGCAAGGCGCCTGAGTAGCTCAGTCGGTTGGGCATCCAACTTTGGCTCAGGTCAGGATCTCAGGGTCTGTGAGTTCGAGCCCTGCATTGGATTCTGTGCTGACAGCTCAGAGCTTGGAGCCTGCTTCAGATTCTGTGTCTCCCTCTCTCTCCCTGCCCCTCCTCTGCTCATGCTGTCTCTCTCTCTCTCTCTCTCTCCCTCTCCCTCTCTCTCTCTCTCAAAAATAAATAAACATTAAATTTTTTGTAAAAAGAATGAAAAATGAAGTTACATGAAAGCATCAACATTCTGGAGTCTCAGAGAGAGCATCTTGAGGAAGGTAATTCTTGAACAGAACCTTTCAAGATAAGAGTAGAGAGGACACCTCAGCTTGATCTAACAACATTAGTGAAAGTGTGGTGGTGGAATTCAGTATGGATTATACTTGTCCCAAGGGGAGTGTGAGATCTGAGGTAGAACATGAGATGGGGTGGGGTTGAATTAAGACAGAAAGATAATTAGCAGGATAGTAAGAAGACTGATTCCACCCCACCTCCCATATTCACAACAGTTGCTAGACTCTGAAATGTAGCGTTCAAGCACCACATCTTCTGTGTGCTTAGTCTAGGGCCTAACAAAGAGCAGTCGTATAAAATATATTTAGGAATGAAGAAATTCTTAACCTCATGAGGGTGTTATAATCCCTTTAGAAGTCAGGTGAACTGAATGGGCTCTAGTCTTTAGAAAAATGCAAGTAAGAACCATACACACACACACACACACACACACACGCACACACACACACACACAGAGTTTCCCATGTAATTACAAGGGGTTCAAGGACTCCCTGCAGCCCATTTAGGATCTCCAGGTTAATAATTGGTGGTTTGGAGATGTGTGGCACTGATTTATGCCTTGAATATTATTCAGACTCTCTCCCGTGATTTAAACTTATAAGGAACTGTTCCATCAAGTTTTGGTAGTTGTAGAAAAGTTCTTTTAAAAAAGGCATTATGGGTAGATTTTATTGTTGTGAAAGATGCTATCTATTTCTGTGAATGCAGTACAAAGTCTACTCTAGGCAGCTTGTTCAACCAATTCATTCCCATAATTCTAACTGGTTTTGAAAAATGAATGAATGCATTACTATTTTTACAGAGAGCATTCTTCAGTAAAATCATAATGTTATCCCATGATAACACTGAGTTGCTTTTGTGGTTTACCTGTGTGGCCTGATCAGTTAAAGAAAAATGAAAAGAGTCACAACAAATTGTGTCAAAAGAGACAATGTTTCCCACCATTTTCTTTTACTTTCTGTGAGGTATGGCAAGAATACCCTTCAGTTAAATGTGAGCAGAACCACAATAGGCACTTAATACCTGCATGTCTGTTTGAAACTATTCAGTACTTGAGTGCAGGGTACAACTAGATAGTGTTTTGACTAAGAGGAAGTTGAAGAGGGGAAAACATTCTTTTTTTTTTTTTTTAATTTTTTTAATGTTCATTTTTGAGAGATGGAGAGAGACAGAGCATGAGCAGGGGAGGGGCAGAGAGAGAGGGAGACACAGAATCCGAAGCAGGCTCCAGGCTGTGTCTGCACAGATCTCGATGCAGGGCTCAAACCCACAGACCGCGAGATCATGACCCGAGCCGAAGTCAGATGCTTAACCGACTGAGCCACCCAGGCGCCCCAAGGGGAAAACATTCTTGAATGAAGATTTTGATATTACTGTCCAGGCATGGGATTCTTTCCTGTTCCTTACCCTACTCTCTCTGAGCTTTGCTACCATGTTTTGTATTGGCCTGCTCTCAAATCTCTGCACCGAAGACCTTGCTTGAAACATATTTCTCAAACTCTTTTTTTCCCTATATCTTCATGGTTCTCTCTGAGTGCCTTGTGCAAGGGCACTAATCAGAAATAGTAGAAAGAAGATGTGACAAAGGATGGCAGGTTGCCGTTCTCATCATAGTTTTCCATCCTCACTGCTCCAGTGTCTGGGAAGGTTTTAAACCAGTCATACCACTGATAGCCACCAGTGCAAGGTGGTGATTCAATAGTAGCTATTTAGAGCAGAAATAGAAGTAAATATAATATCTGAATTTATCAACTACTTCTGGAACATTGTTAGGAGACCCTCCCTAATAATAGTACTCAAAACATCAGCAACCAGTGTATCTAGTCTAAGCAGCTGTGTTTTCTTTCTAAAGCAAATGGCCTTGGTGTGAAATGCATTTATTGATGTATAGTCTCTCTCATACATCAATCATACATATACCATTTCAGCTAATCCTTAAAATAACTCTAAGAAGTTCCCATTTAATAAGTGAAAAAACCAGTGGCTCAACTAGGTTATTTTGTTGGCCCAGGGCTACTTACCTGTTAGGTGATAACCCTGAAATTTGAGTCCAAGGCAGTTGGCTTCTAAAGGTGCCTTACAACGTTTCCCCTTCTAATGAAGAATGTTTACTCACACACCCTACCTTCCCTCCCAGATCTGTTTCTAGGACATATGTGACACTTCAGTGAGGGCAAAATTTAATTGGCATTGTTATCAACTTCTCTGGAGTTGTGAACAAAGTACAAATAAAACAAGATGGGAAGTCCACAGTTTTGCACATAAGCGCCTTTGCCATTAACGCCAGCAGCTCCTTTAATCCTCTCAGGAGGAAATGATCAAGTGTATCTCTTACAGGGAGTACACCCATACTGTTTTCCAATAGAAGAGTAACATATATCTGTTGAGGATGACCTAAATTGATCTGTTCTTTAGTAAACCGCAGAAGTTGGGTTGTTCTGCTAATCTGTGGATGAATGGTCTTGTAAACATGATCCCAGGAGACTTGGAGTGACCTTGTGTTCTCTGTGGATGTGGCTTTGGATCAAGGAGTGTGAGGCCAGTGGGAAGCAGCCTCATTTGACCTTTGAGAACTTCATGTTAATGTGACTTTAAAATATCCAGTGGCAAAACGCCCCCCACACACACACACATATAACATGTAGGCTGGGAGTTTGATATTTATTAAGTCTTGTGAAAATAAAAGTTGAACTTAAAATAAGTACATGTTGGCGTGCCTGGGTAGCCAGTCGGTTAAGCATCCTACTTCGGCTCAGGTCGTGATCTCATAGTACGTGGGTTCGAGCCCTGTGTCCTGCTCTGTACTGACAGCTCAGAGCCTGGAGCCTGCTCCCTCTCTCTCTGCTCCTCCCCTACTCGTGCTCTGTCTCTCTCTCAAAAATAAATAAGCATTAAATTTTTTTTTAAGTTGCATGTTTATTATAACTCGGTTCACTTCTCTTTTTTTATTTTTTTTTTTAATATTTTTATTTATTTTTGAGAGGCAGAGAGAGACAGAACACGAGCAGGGGTGGGGCAGAGAGAGAGGGAGACACAGAATCTGAACCAGGCTCCCAACTGTACTACATTCAGAATCTGAATCTGAGCTGTCAGCACAGAGCCTGACGCAAGGCCGGAACCCACAAACTGTAAGATCGTTACCTCAGCTGAAGTTGGCCGCTCAAACGACCGAGACACCCAGGTGCCCCTCTAGGTTCACTTTTCTAGCAATCACCTTCATTTCTGTAAAACTGAAACTTTATTAAGCAACTACTTGTGCCAAGCACTAATGCTGAACAGTTCCCCGTCAATTATTGTATTTTACCCTCTCAGTGGTCCTCTGGCCTTTTTAAGAAGGATCATGCCAAAAATCAGGGAAGAGCAGTGTGGTTTTGGTTATAATGACAGTGATTTCTCCTTATCAGGATAGGTTCTAAAATAGTACACTTGTACGACTTTTGTTCTCTTTTCTTCCAAGAAAGGATAAATGCTATTTATGAGAAGCTCAGTTTAATAATATCAGATGAGCAGAATTCTATTTTTTAAAAAGTTAGATTTGAACCAGAGTAGTTTGAAGACTGAAGGCCCTTCCTCTAAGTTCAACACAAGAGCAAGTCCAAAGGGTGTTCCATGCATCTTAAAATTTAAATTCAAATTTGGCCAGTGAGAACTCAAAGCTAGTATCACTGTTGATCCTATAAAGAGAGATGTTTCTAATTAACTAACTTTAAAGCCCTATCTTAATCACTTGGAGCATTCTTGTGCACATCTGCGTTGCAGGACTAACTGGATTACCTCCATGGTGTGTGTGTGTGTGTGTGTGTGTGTGTGTGTGTGTGTGTGTGTTTAAAGCAATGCTATAACTCTATCCAAATGCGATTCAGCCCTGCTTTAAAGTGTAGAAGCAAATGTGTATTTGGTAACATAGTTTAAAAATTGGACCCCCCCTTCTACAGTCTATGTTCTTTTCTTGTGAATTGGGCTTGTTTGTGGAGGACGCCCATCTCCAATACAGTGACACATACATCCCAGAGCCTCTTCCCCCTCACTTCCATCTAGCCTCAACGAGCACCAGAGCCAGGGCTCTCATATGGTTTTGCTTCCTCTGACAATGACATCAGCATCTTTCCACGTGCCTTATTTTTATAAAATTGTGCCCAGAATGAGTGGCGATGCCAGTAAAGGAAACTGAGTCCTAGGAGTAATTTTTCATTAGAGTAAATGAAATGATATGATAAACAAGTAAAACCCGATGTGACAACATGGCACAAAGCTGTGATACAAAATGTTTGTTTCTATTCCTGTGAATGTTTTCTAAAGCTTTTATTATGCCTTTCGCATGTCTTGCGTGTATGTATACTGATCGGTGGAAACATGATTCGTGTTCAGATATTTATTTCTATCAATGAATGACCAGATGGTTCTTGCCTTCTTGGAAGAGAACCACTTTCCCTGTTCAGTAACTGAGGGACATTCTGTATAACAAACTATATAGGATGACCGACTGGCCCAAGTGAGAAACCCGCCGCTGCCTTTCTCTACTCTGTAAAGTTGGCAGAGGCTCACACACGCCTTTATTCTTATTTTCTTTCTTAATTGAAATGGTTCGCATATTTTCCGTACCAAAGTAACACACGCTCATTGTCGAAAACTGTGGCAATACAGACAAAAATAAAGAAGAAGAATGCTTATAAATTGATTTTTACTACCCATAACTAGCCACTTGGAGATTTAATGATGGTGATGAGGATACAAAACTGATGTTTATTTGAGTGCATACTCTGCTGAACACGGTGCTAAATGCTGTACACAAATTAGTTTATATAATTCTCCCCCAACCCACTGATGTAGGTAATGGTATTAACCTCCTTTCGTAGCTGAGGACACTGGAGCTCAGAGAGGTGAAATGAATTAGCTGAATCACACAGCTAGTGACAGACTTTATTGAACCTGGGATTGCCTGCTAGCCCCATTGATCACTAAGAGTTAGCTGATTAACTCTTCTGTTGTATAGGTTTCCGATAGTTTTATTCACTTTTGCACGTTCCCCTTCAGTTGTATTTATGAAGCTTTTGATACGTTAAAACACTTTATTTTTACACAGACAAACCTATTCTTTATTTTTGTGGTTTCTACCTTTAGTGTCACGTCTAAAAAAGACCTTTCCTATTCCTAGATTATAACATGGCGGGGGGGGGGGGGGGGGGGGGGTGGGGAAGAAATGCTAACAGTACCAGAAGAAAATAATCACAAGCCAGAAAGCCAAGGTGTGGAAGTCGACACCAACAGGAAGAGAAAGGAGATCTGAGATGTGTCTGAAGGCAGTGGCAAAGGGGAAAATGAAACTGTTCCCTTATTTTATCCATTGAGGGCAACCTGTTCAATAAACCAGGTGCATGCACTTCCATTCTTGCCTCCTGTCCTCCCCTTCAAGGTCCTACAGCAGACCCCTTCAAGGTCCTACAGAGGAAGGACTGGAGGAAAAGAGAGGAGGGCTTGTTACATAGCTGGAACTCTTGGAGGGTCTCTCATGTGCATCCAATGCCTTCTGTCAGAGGAGGCAAATTCCAACTCTTTTGTGTGGTGCAGAGGTATGTTCTTTTGAGACGCTCCTGGGAAGACCTCGCACACAGAGGTAGGTACTCCTTAGCGTGAACGAAACCCTCTCTGCATGACCTCTAATCAGATCCTTCTCTCAGATCCTGCCCCAAGGGTATCCTCCTTGCCCCAAAGTCAACCTTCTTGAGCATAGTCCTTTCAATATGGATCTTGTACGACTCCCCTCCACCAGGGCCACGGGGAGGGCATGGGAGGAAATCAGGCATGCTTTCCCTTTCAAATGGCAGAAAGGGGAGCTGCTTCCATTGCTTCCTTTCTCCTTACCCTGCCATGTGGACAATCTCACTTAGCCTCCTACCTTCCGAATCTTGAAGTCAAGGGTATCATCAGGATAACCCTATGCCCTAGATTTTAGGGGGGCATGCAGTAGGTTCTCCCAAGAACACTTCTGAGCTCTGTTCTAGGAGCAGGAGGAGAGGGCAGGTTTTTGAATTTCAGCAGCTTGGCAGTCATCCAGTTTGGGGAAAGAGATGCCAGCCTCCCCTTCTGGCAAACATCCCAAATCTCTGTAATAAGAGGTTCCCATGGAGCCCATCTACTCCTGTGAATTTCCTCCTCGTATTTAGGCTGAGAGGGTGATGAGTAACAGTCACGGGGCCAATGTTTCTACTTTTAGTAAGTCCTGCAGAGGGGTGTCTCACACCTCCTTTTAGCCTTTGTAGGTATCAATCCTCAGGGTTAGGACCTCAGCTGAAATTCCAGGATAGTAGGAAAAGTCCCATTTTACACGTATGACATAGAGTTATTTGGGGTTGTGAACATATCACATGATAAAAAGTTTCTCATTTTCTTTTCCAAAATGTATCGTTAGTTATCACAGATATTTTCTCATTCGTTTATTACTTTTTTAATAGTGACCCATGCCATTAATAAATTCATACTCGTTTCTTCTAGAGGTATAGCTCTATTACAATAAAATGAAAAAATTATGTCAGAGGAGTGCTCTGTATTGCAAAGCCATTTCTATGTCACAGTGTATAGTCCTTTGAAGCAATATTTTGTTGATCATGGTGACAACAAATTCAATATATCTAATAATACTTCATAGCAGGTCTTCATTCTCTTTCCTGTTGATGTGACAGTCACTCTTTAATGAAACCTTATTTTGTATACTATTTGCATTGTAGATCAGGAATGAAGAGCTGAGTTTGCTTAAGCAAGAGCTGAGCTGTTTATACTTTTTATATTCTTCTATCAAGAAATAATTACCCTTCAACCAACCTTACCTCCTTCTACTTCACATATGCAAACCACCTGAAATAAAGCACACTCAAACACCCAAACCACGCAGCAGTATACAAAAACAATCAGGACCCAGAAAGCCATAAAATAGTGTATGCATAACCCTTTCCACTTCCTTGTATCAAGGCAGCCATTCCTTCAGCAAGTACATATGGAACATCTACTGTGGGCTGTAAACCTGGGAGGCAGTAGAGTTGATTTTGCTCATTTATTTAGTACAGGGAGGAAAGAATAAGATTTGTTTTAGCTCCAGTTCTGTAAAATCAAAATGTTTTTTCTGGCTTAACAAAGATGATACCGTAGTACAACTTTAGTATCTCTTGGTTTGTTATCTATAGTTCTCTACTGGAATACATCTACTACACATGGATTGGTTTTAAATGGCCTTCAGCACATTGCTGCAGGCACATCTGGCTGGTCGCTCTCCCTACTCCTAAACTTACATTCAATTTTACAATGATCTGACTTTTGACACCCTTAGAACTTGGTTGTACCCTGGCATATGTTATTGAAATGTTAAATGTGTATAAATTAGGGTGCACACTAATTCAGGTGGTATATGCAATACTTTAACATAGCCCGTGCTAACAAGATGCAGACTCAATACATCTAAATTATAGAATAAGTACATTTTTAAGATTACATGAATTTTTTTGTTTGTTTTATATGAGAACTCCACCAAATAGTTACTTTTCCCAAGATATTTATTATTATTAACATTTATGGTTAAAAGTATATAGTTTCCACTTGTATCCAATGTAGTATTAAAAGATATTTGCATCTCTCTGTGCTTATGACCCACAATGATACAAACTGTGAATGTATATAATTCTCCACTAAAAACATTTGCTCCTATTCAAGAACCCACTATTCAAAGAAAGAGTATTTTAAGGTGGAAAGTAAACAACCTTCTGCCAAAAGGGGCACCTGGGTGGTTCACTCCATGAAGCTATTTGACTCTTGATTGCAACTCAGGTCATAATCTCACAGTTCGTGGGATCGAGCCCCATGTCGGGCTCTATACTGACAGCATGGAGCCTACTTGGGATTCTCTGTCTCTCTCTCTCTGTCTCTCTCTCTCTCTCTCTGCCCCACTCAACGCACAAGTGCTGTCTCTCTTTCTCAGAATAAATAAACTTGAAAAAAAATTTTCTGCAAATAATGTTGAACCTCAAAATAATGGATTGTTGTGATCTTGAAACAACCAACATACTATCTCTTTAAAAAGCTTGAAAGAGGAGGGGTGCCTGGGTGGCTCAGTCAGTTAAGCATCCAACTTTGGCTCAGGTCATGATCTCACAGCCTGTGAGTTCAAGCCCCACATCGGGCTCTGTGCTGACAGCTCAGAGTCTGGAGCCTGCTTCAGATTCTGTGTCTCCCTCTCTCTCTGCCCCTCCCTCAGTCATGCTCTGTGTGTGTGTGTGTGTCTCTCTCTCTCAGGAATAAATAAAACATTTAAAAATTTTTTTTAAAAAACTTGAAAGAGGAAAACTCAATCACATGTTAAAAATGTCTAATTTTTCTTCTATTTGTTTTTCTTATGACAGCAGAGATTTCAGTTTGAGTAGGCACTCCATAAATACCTGCTGATTGACTAATAGTTTAAGGAAATGTCTTAGAGTTTCAATAATTGGTAAGATTTTAAGGAAGGACAAAACGTAGGTACAAATCTCTGTCTACTGCCTCACTTTGGTGAATCTGCAGCTTTTCCAGGCATAGTAATCGATACCTACGTGTGTCATCCTCACGTCTCCTCAAAACCTTCTTTATGATGTTTCCTGTCCAACATCTCTTACAGGTTAGCAAGTCAGAAACTGGCTATAACAGCCTTCTGTGGGATTCGGCCCTTAATTGCAAATACTGAAACTACTATACAGAAAAGATGAAGTAAGTTTTTAAAACAGTAGAATAGATCTATAACATGAGAAATAAAAGATACTATAAAAATTACTGCATATTTTTAAAGGACTAAGTAGAATTTTTATATATTCATTAAAATGAACTCCATGGATATGTTAAGTATCAGACGTGTGTGAAGAGAGAATTAGTGACCTAGAAGCTATATATTAAAAAATAAAAGGATAAGAATCCAGCACATGTCTAATAAGACTTCCAGAAGGAAAAATTAGAGAAAGTGTTAGAGGCAATATTCAGAGATTTGGGCAAGAAATTTCCAGATTATTAAAGTCATGCATCATACATATATTTAGTTTTAAAAGGTCAGAGAGTACAAAGAAGTCTGTAAAACAAAGCAAAATCCCTTTCCCCAGTCCTTCCCACCCCTAAGCTCTCCCACCTGTAGAGTCTACCAGTGACAAAATGTTTAAATTTTCTTGTCTTGCTCTTTCTTAATCTTTAAAATAGATATGATCTATTGACTTCCTATGAGTAGAAATTATTTAGTTACCTCTCTTACGAGTATCCATGTGCATGCGCACGGGTGCACACATGTGCACGCACATACTTTCCCTCACCCTATCCTTCCAATATGGCTATATCTCAACTTTTGATTAAAGATTCTGTGTTTATAGCATTATTGCTATGTAAGTATGTTTCCTGCTGAGCATCGTGGTAGTTTGTTTTTAGGTTTGTTTTTTTTTTTTTCTTGAACAACTCTTTACCTTTTTCCTGGGGCTAATTATTGCTTTGACTTTATCTGCTTAGTTTCTGTGTCACCATCATAAACTCGTTCCCAAGCTTTGTGGCTGTCACTAAGTCATCATTTTGATATGGTCAGTCACATTAGAAAAGCTATCATTTCCATGTTTGTTCTTGGATACCCCCTTCCTGGAGGACCCCATTTTTTGCCCTCTGTTCCTTCTAGTTGCTTTCTGGGCCCTTGAGTCAACTATTTCCTGGATCCCATGTCTCTCTCTTGTTTTATGTTCTCATCTTAGTGTGCTGTATCTACCTGTGAGGTATGCACATGGGAGCTAAAATTTCTTAGGAACTTGCATGTCTAAAAATGACTTTATGGGGCGCCTGGGTGGCGCAGTCGGTTAAGCGTCCGACTTCAGCCAGGTCATGATCTCGCGGTCCGTGAGTTCAAGCCCCGCGTCGGGCTCTGGGCTGATGACTCAGAGCCTGGAGCCTGTTTCCGATTCTGTGTCTCCCTCTCTCTCTGCCCCTCCCCCGTTCATGCTCTGTCTCTCTCTGCCCCCCCAAAAAAATAAATAAATAACGTTGAAAAAAAAAAATTTAAAAATGACTTTATCCGGCCTCATATTTGATTGATATTCGACTGAGTTTTGAGTTCTCATTGAAAATCATTTTCCTCTTAAGTTTGAGGTAATGTTCTATTGTTTTTTACTTTTTGAACTTCCTGTTGAGAAGTCCCATTCTTATCTATTTCTGATCCCTTGCATGTGACTTCCTGTTTGCTCTCCCAAAAGGTGTTAGATTTTCTATTTCACCTCTGGTGTTCTGAAATTCCATAATTCTGCTTGGATTGGATTTTTGTCCCTTTCTTATGCTGGTCACTCATTCCTTTCAGCACTAAGGATTTTCTTATATTTTTCCTTTGGTTTTCTCCCCCATGATTTTCTCCAACTCCTTTCTTCAACTCCTATTCACCAACATTGAACCTTAAATGGACCTGATTTTGTTTCTCTTCTCCTACTCCACTCTTTTCATTTTTGTTTTTCTGCTGTCTGTAAAATTTTCTCAACCTTATCTTCCAATTTTTCTAATGATTTCTTTTTAGTTATGATATTTTTATTTGCAAGCACTCTTTTCTGTTCCTGAATGTTCTTTCTTATTGCATTCTATTTTTCTCACCATGAATGTAAAATCTTATTTTATCATTGTGGATATGATAGGATTTTTTTTTTTTTTTTTAAGTTTTCATTTACTCCTCCCTCTGTCTCAGTGTCTTTCAAGGTCCTTTTCTGTAGTGGTTTGCTTTGTCATATTTATTTCATGTTAATAGTTTTCTTCAAATGTCTGATGGTCCCTGGCTGTCCTTTCAGATTTGAGAGTGAGACCCTGAAAGATGTTTAGAATTTCGGAGACAGGGCCTATGGACTAGTGACCATTTTCATGGAATGAGCAAACAAGGGATTCACTTGCGGCACCCCCGCATGTCATTGTCGACAGGTCAGTCCAGTTAGTTTCCAGAGAAAGTCTCCTCCAATCACCTGTATGGGGAATCTCATGCTGTCTGAGAGCCAAATGGTTAGGGAAGGGCGCTGGAGAGGGGTGACCAATAAATGGGCACAGTTTCACTTAATTTCCCTCACGCTTGCCTTTAGCCTTACTGAACCCCTCAAGTGAGGAAGCCTCCTTTCTGTTGTTGAGGTAGAGGGTGGGAGGTGGGGAGAGAGGGGAGACCAGAGGCAGATCACTGTGCATGGGGAGGTTGTCATATCAGAGGGGTTTGTGCTCACTGCATAGAGAATTGTTACCAGTTCTGTTTTCAGTTCTGCTCCACATCTGCACCTCCCGAGGTACCTGGCATGTCCGATACCTGAGCCTTTGGAGTTTCTCTGCAACAAATGAACTGCTGCTTCTTGGCTAACATCACATGCACAAGCAAAATCGTCTGCACGCATAGACGTGTCCTGCCTCCTCCTCTTTGCTCAAACACCACTCATTCCTATGCTTTCCATCTTCTGAAATTTAGTTGCCATTTCTTTCCTGTTGTCATCTTTTTCAATTTTCCTCTTTGTTCTTGAAAGTCTTTGCCGTTTTTAAAAATTCCCATACCATTATTTTAGTGGCAATTCAAAAGGCAAGAGGTATTTAAAATTGGTGTTTGCTCTGCTGTGTGTCCCCAGTCCATTCTTCATACTGCAGTAGAGTGTTTATTTAGCCCCCGTCTGCCTGTAAACTTTTCAAATGGCCACACACCGCTTCACTTATATTTTATTTATTTTTTTTTTCAACGTTTATTTATTTTTTGGGACAGAGAGAGACAGAGCATGAACGGGGGAGGGGCAGAGAGAGAGGGAGACACAGAATCGGAAACAGGCTCCAGGCTCTGAGCCATCAGCCCAGAGCCCGACGCGGGGCTCGAACTCACGGACCGCGAGATCGTGACCTGGCTGAAGTCGGACGCTTAACCGACTGCGCCACCCAGGCGCCCCAACTTCACTTATATTTTAAAGGCAGAAAAGCCTTCACCTGGTTATACCTTGGACCTCATTTTTGTCCCTCCCCTACCGCACCTTCATTCCTATTCACACCCAATTGACGCTCCGGCCATATTTTGCTTTTTCCACTGGACTGTGTTTTCCCTCCAGGTCCTTTGCACATGCCATGACTCTTGGCACAGCCCACGACTCACAACTGGCTACCTTCCAGTCACCACCGTAGCCTCAACTGAAAGATCACCTTCTCTAGAGAGCCTTCGTTGGCACCAACCCTGTCTCCAGGACTGGGTTCCCATCATCCTAACACCTATTCTTTCCTGATCAGAGCACCTACCACATCGTGTGTTCCACGAAGGCAACCTTGCCATTTGCTCGGCACAGAGTGGGCACTCCAGTTTTTGTGGAATGGTGATTGAATGGTTTTTTCCTCCGAACCTTTTTCACTCAGTATTTAAACGCCTTTCTTAACCTTCAAGCCTTGGTCATAGTCTAGTAATAGCCCAGCAGTTTACCCATCTGTTGTATTTTGACCTCTGTTTTCCAAACTTTCCATACTGGAAACTGGAGAAAACCTGAAGTAAGCGGAAGTGTTTGTACACTCACTTTGTACACTTGAAGGCTTTATTTCAAAGTAATAGTAACAAAACTGTATCTTCCAGTAATATCAGTTCAGAATAAAGTCAGGTTCTGTGGCTTAACAATTAGGCAGCAATAGAATCAGTACGTGATGTGGATCAATACTTAGTGCCGTAGCATTTAATGCGGTAGCAGGGAAAAAAAAAGCGGGTTCTGCTGGAAGTTGGATTTGCTGGTGATTTTGATTTATTCAGGTTGTGGATGGGCAAATGAAAAAGGGAAAGGAAAAAAAAAAGACTCGATTTTTTGATGCCCATCTGTTCGTGCTTCAGAGACCTGGAAACTGATGTTTTAAATTTCCTGGTTTTACTTTCTTGGTTTATGCAGCTTTAAGAAGGGAAAAGATGGAAACTCTCAGTTAGAAAAATGAAAAGAATAAAAGGGAAGGAAAGGAAAAGTGAAAGGTAGGAAAAAAGTACGAAAGGCAACAAGTAATAGAAAGGGAGGAATATATTTGTTTGATTTATAACATTAGGCCTTTTTGTAATTCGTGTGCCTCTAGGCATGAGTACAAATCTTTGTTTAGTATACAAATGAAAATAAGGTAACATTAAAATGCCCGCCTTACATGGAGAGCTAAAGTGTAACTGGTAAGAGTTAGCAAGAAAAACATATCTTTAAAAAGGCATCAGTCTGGTTCAGAAAGTAGGCTTAACTATGAAATGGCAGTGGAGCCAGAGACCAGAATTTTTTTAAATATTGAGTATCTTTTCATAACAATGACCACGTAATGATAATCTTCACCATTATAATCAGTAATTAAAAAAAAAATAGTATTTACTGAGATCTTACTATGTGCCAAACAACATGGAAAGCCTCATTCTGCAAGGCAGCAATAATACTATTCCCATTTTACAGATGACGTGACTGATACTTAAAAAACTCTTTCCCCGGGTCAGCTAGGAAGTGGCAGAGCCCTGAATTTGAAACAGACAATGGACTCAGAGCCCTGCTGACCCAGTATGCCATTTTGGCTGTGAATAGGGACCGTAAGATCAAATCAGTAGGTTTGATAGGATATTTTGATCCTCGTTCTTCTGTGAGAAGTCTCCGACTGGCCGTATTCTCATTGCTTAGGGGAGAAAACCCAGGTTTAGAAAAATTAAGTGACTTCATTCACAACCAAACAAATTTTTAGGAAAAATTTCTTTCCTAACACTCCATTCTCTATTATTTTTTCTTATTCTTAATCAACAAGTAACATTTTGTGCCACACAATAAAATTCACATTTTCTCATCTTTATCCTCCAAAGTCTTTCTTTTATCAGTTTTGATAGTCAGCTCTCTCTTCTTTGACAATATTCTCTTGTTGTCACTGTCTGTCAGCATAAACATAGTGCCTCCTACTCCGCTAGTTTCCTAATACTCTATTCAGGAAATTTCACACATCACAGTGTTGACCCTTCCTCCTTTTCTCTGCAGCAGTGTCCATTTATATTGGTCAACTCAGGCTGCCATAACAAATTACCACGGGCTGGGTGGTTTAAAGAATAGACATGTATTTTCTCACATTTCTGGCCGCTGGCCACCTGAGATCAGGGTGCCCGCACGGTTGGTATTGAGTGGGGCTCTCTTCCTGGCTTGCAGGTAGCTGGCTTCTGGCTGTGTCCTCACACGTGGCAGTGGAAGGGAGGAGAGGAAAAAGAGACACAGGGAAAGAGAGATCTCTTCCGCCTCTTTCAAGGCCACAGTCCCTACCGTATTAGGGCCCAATCTTTATGACTTCATTTAACCCTTGTTACCACCTAAAGACCCTGTCTCCAGACATAGTCACATTAAGGGTTACGGCTTCAATATACGAATTTTGAGGGAACACCTTTCAGTCTGTAGCACCAGTGCAGTGATGTCATGCTCAAAAAGGAGAGTCTCTAATTGGAAACGCTTCCAAAGGAGAATTCTTTTATTTGTTTGGAAAGAAGAAAGTGATCCTTTTTTTTTAATATCAACGTATTTTCCCATCCTGCTTCAACTTCTAAATAATGGCTTCTCAAAAAAAAAAAAAAAATCATGGGATAGAACATGTGATTAGACATAATATTTAGAGTTTCCTTCGGTGCTTTATTGAGGCTATAGAAAACATGGGATTCCCAGAATAGTGAGAATAGTTACTTGCCAACAAGGTATATCCTGGCAAAGCTGCTTGCTTTGAGCCTATGTACGTGTGAAACAGCTACTTCATCTTGAGTGAAAGAGATTACTTCAGATCCACATTTGGGAACTCTTTCATTTTTTTATACACTATCATTAAAATAAGTAAGGTGAAAGGATAGAAGATAGTGAAATTTTGCTTCTTGAGTTATTAATGAAACATAATGAACAACTTATTAAGTTTGAATTTAAAAGTGAGATCATTTTAGTAACAGAATCAGTACACACAGTTTAGTTTAAAGGTGATGTGGAAAATTTACACTTTCGGGAGCTGGGAGTCCAAAATGAGTGTGAAATGTTACTACGTATGCACTAAAGGTTTTGTAAATACAGATATAACATAGGAGGATCCTAAATAATTGTTGGGTGAATATTTGTTGATGGATTGCAGTTTCCTATTCTCTAACTGGGAAATTTGGTGTTACCCAAAATGGCCTTAGGGCTCACTCCTTATATTATGGACGTTAACTTGAATGAGCAAAGGTGTGGGAAGTTTACTTACGTGTGCTCTGTACACACCACAGTTCTCTTTTAATCCTCTCCAGAAATTTGCAGATACAGATACTATCACATTTTGTAGACTATGAAGCACAGGTTCAGAGAAATAAAGTGATGTGAATAAATCCACGAGCACAGGAAGCGCCTGTGTACTGAAACAATCTGGATTATCCTCTGTGCAACATGCCCATTGCTTAAGTGGACTTACTTACAGTGCTTCACGGAGATTTCTTGCCACCTGTCCTCCCCAAATAATTTTTGCATAGGCTCACCATGGTATTTGAAGTGATTCTGTTTGTGGTAAATTCCCTTGAGTTAAGGTACTTGCCCCCTTTGAAGGGTGGGACACATTGAGCCTGGAAGGTGGCTAATACATTGTGGGAGGAAGTTTAAGATTGGTTTCCAAAAAGACCGACAATGGAGAGCAGGGCAGGATTCAGGGCTAGATCTAAAGTGGGGCTTAGTTCCAACATATAGCCTACAAGAGGCTAAGTGTGGGGAGTAGCAAGAGTTCCCAGGCAATCAGAAAGTAGTCTGAAGGTCTTAGGGACTCACTCACCAGTGGGTGGAGAATGCTTGAAATGGAAGAGGTAGAAAAATAAAGATTCCCTGTTTTCAGTTTAGCCTACAGTCCTGCCCAACTATGTTGAATTGCTCTAGGAAAGCTTGTGTAAACCAGAGGGTTTTCTTGTTCTAAGAGAGCTCTTGGGGAGGAGTGGAGATCATGAGAAGTAAGCTTACATGTGCTCACAAAGATGGCTCTGAATGTGATAAACATTTGTTCTGTCAACGTGCAAGGTAGGTTTTCTTCTTCTCGTACATTTATGAGGCAAGAATGTATTTATTCGTAAGGGATTTTGTAAAATTGCACAAGACAAACTGCTCACAGAGGCAGGTGGTTAAATGAGCAATATATACAATCTAAAACACTTTGAAATCCAAAGAGAACAGAGCCTTGAGGCATAACTGTTTAAGTTAAATAATACTAACCACATAAACTGTGTTGTCAGAAGAGGTCATGTAAACAAACGGTGTAAGTGAGGTATATGAGAGTGTTAGATGTTCAGAAATGATTCTTAGAAGTCGTGGTGGGAAACAAAAATAAAAAGCAATAGGTTCATGAGCACAGGACCACCTTTTCCTATGAGAGCCATACATCCCAGCTCTTTAAAGGACAGCCATCAGAAAATGATGGACCTTAAATAGGGGAGGGACCTGCAGTGTGTCTTTTGGGCAGCCTTTGAGAGAAGGTGCTGTCATCACCAAGAGTGTCATCTCTGGGCCCAGGCATGGCTAATGAGGCCAGTCTGATCACCACAAATTTGCTTTCAGTCTCAGCATGCGTTTCTCGGGCTAATAAGTGGGGTTTGCTTGTTAATTTTCACTGCAGCTAGTTTCTCTGGATTCTGTTTTTTCTATCTTGTCACAAAGCAGACTCTTCATAGTTTAAGTAAGACTCTCTTGCCCAGTGCCCTCTCACAGGCTGCTGTCAGTATTTCATGTTGACTTTGCAAGTTTACACCACGGGAGATGAAATTTGGTTCGGGCACCAAACACTGAACATCTAAACAGCATGGCCTAACCAGCCACAGCGGTGTTGGATGGCAGTTCCCCCAGAGCGTTTGTGCTATGTGTGTGTGGATTGTGACTGACTCATCCGTGATTTGAATTTGTTCGTATTTTGTTCCGCCAGGAGTTTCTTATTGAAACAGCCTTCACAGACATGTGCCATCTATTTTAGGAGCATTAGCCCTTAGCCATCTCCAGGAAAGAAGAACAAGCATCCTACAACCAACCAACCAGGCAGAAGTCTGTCTTTCTGTTTCATGCTGTGGTCTCCAAACATCTAGTTTTAATTATGATGGATTTTCTTGCTTGTGATTCCTTTATTTCGTGAAGATAGTGTGGCAAGAGATACAGGGGGGGTAGATGTGTACACATGAGAATGCTAGATCTTTACTTTTATACTTTATAGTTTTATATAAATCTGCTTACCATATAAGTGATATATTGGACACATGTGGGCTAGCATGATTTTTTAATTATCTCTGATATTTGCTTATGTGGCAACATTCTAAAAATGTTAATTTTGTAATTAATTTCCAGCACATTGTTTGGAAACAGTAAATAGTTTTTGTTATAAATCACCCGAGAACTTAGATCACTAAACTGCGTGGATGTGTCTTCCCAGTTGGTTTTGGAAAAGTTATGTATCTTTTTGATTCCTATTTCCTTTCTCCTCAATTCTCAGTGTGGTTTATATCCAAGAATCCACAGAAATTGCTGTGATAAAATCAAATGATATTTTTTTCTGCTATCATCCATATTAGCCTTGAACCATATCTTCTGTCACTTTTTTTCACAGCTTCTCCTCATTTCTTTCAAACTTCCTTTTGTCTGCTGTTACGTGGCTTGGTATATGGCCTTCGGTTTGAGTTTCATCATTTCTCATGTGAGCACATTTCCCCACTCCTTCTGCCGTTCCTACAATATAAAATATGCCACCACCCATCTTGCTTCTCAGACTCTGGCTGTGCATCTCCTAGGGTCTCAAGTAGCATTTCCCAGGATATCCTTTGTTACACATTAAGTCTTAAGGTGCATGCTTGGGGGTGGGGGAGTCCTCGTTTCATGAAGTGTTAAGTTTGAGAAACAATACACATAATAGTCCTATTACATAATAGGTGTTCAATAAACATTTTATTGAATAAACAAAAGAATGAATAAGTGAACATACTTATGGTATACACTAGCATGTACTTTGGGAAGTTCTTGAGTGAGTAAGTGTTTAGGTCTGTTTAACCCAGCATTTACCAAATGTGTTTTCTCACAAAACCTTCTCTATCTAGTAATGCATAAAGCGCACGTTGTGAAAACTCCAGCCTAAATGATACAATGCGGTGGCCATACCACTCTCCCTCCCTCAAACCCAAGCTAATGTCCAGAGAACCTGAGCTTTGTCAGCTCCTTCTTGCCTACCCCACGGGCAGGCCACTTTCTCTTTTTTTATTTTTATTTTTGAGAGAGAGAGACAGAGACAGAGACAGAGACAGAGACAGAGACAGAGACAGAGCACCAGCAGGGGAGGGGCAGAGAGAGAGGGAGACACAGAATCTGAAACAGACTCCAGGCTCTGAGCTGTCAGCACAGAGCCCGACACAGGGCTCAAACTCACAAACTGTGAGATCATGACCTGGGCCGAAGTCGGACACCTAACCAACTGAGCCACCCAGGCGCCTCCAGGCCACTTTCTCTATTTCGGTTGCTGATGGGCTCCTCCCTCTGCCTTGGCTCAAACCTGCAATACTCTTTAACCAGTTATGCTGCCTTTCTCTTTAATCATCCACTAATTTGCACCATTTTTCAAGTGCTGTCTTCCAAATCTGTTTTGAGAAGCAAGACCACTGATAATCTCTGTCTTGTGGATTCTTATCTGTGGGTATTTATGAGATTCTATAGGTTGAACTCACTATATTAAGTACTTTTTATTGAAATCTCTCAAAGGGATATTTGTAGGCAGTGTATTCCATCATGACGCACATGTCAGCCATGATATTCTCTTCCACAGCCCATGAATCAGTATTCATGTCCCAAGTCTACTTGACTTGCTTTATTTTATCACCTTCCTTCTGACTACCTCCATTAGTCAACGAAACATACTCTAGCCTCTCAACTTTAGCAGAAATAAGCTAAGATACCTAGAGCATTTCCTGTATTTGCCATCAGTCTTAACATCATTTAAAGCCACTCTCAAACCTAGTGTTTCCAGATTGATCTGAATAAGGCCATTCCTATAGGGCCAGCTCTAAGTCTGTGTGTGTGGACATGGGGTGGTGGGAAGCAATCCAATTTAGGTCTAGAAAGTACATGCACCAGCTGTGTCTTTGAACATTGCCCAACGTAGTACCGGGGTTTTGTGGCAGTGCCTCTGGAACCACGTTGGCGGACAGAGGTGGTGAGGAAGGAATGGTGGTTGTGAGGACAGGAGGCGGTAGGGAGGCTCTGCTTCCGTTTCACAGATGAGCTGTTGGTGGGGAAAAATGGTTGGGGCAGGGCCCCATGGCTAATAGTAGACTGGAAATGATTACAGTGATCAGAATATTCCTAAAAGTAAAAACAGGTTCTGATAGAGCTGAGAGACTCAGAAACGGGGAAAGACATTCTACGAGTACGATGGGCAGTAGCATTTCCTTAAGAAAAATTGGGCAATTATTAAAAGGCAGATCTGGCAGAAGCTCTAAAACGCAGCTCACTGGTTTTCTTCTGACTCTCTTCTCTCTTTCACTCCTTATCTCAGGACCTTTTCTCTTCTCATTAACACCTCCACCAGAATTGGAGCTGGGGAAGAGAAAGGAAATGTTCAGACATGTGCCTATTTGCATACTCACTCTCTTGAGTTAATGCCAGTACGGCAGCACATTCTGTCCAGTTCAATAGAAAAGCCAGTTTCACCCCATCGGTAAGGTATTATTTTCTTTTTTAGCATAGAACAGTTTATTGCCAAGCTTCTCTTAACTGTACATTACAAATAGCGTCTGATTAAGAATGTTCTGGATGGGTTAATTAGTGTGGTGACTATTATTAAGCAAACTGCTTGTTAGTATTATGCCTATTTGATCTTGGTATTGATGTGAAGTAATTGACCATAGAGCTACATTTAGAAAAGCTGGAATAAAGTTTTTTGATTTCTATTATGGCAATAAATTGTTTATATTAAACATGTCTATGAAAATATGAGTTTCATGGCACAGAGAATCAGAATAGACTCTGTGGAATGGTAGATGCGGATTGTTTTGTTGTGTTTTGTTTTGTTTTTTAGTAATATTAATACATTTGTCCAGCTTGCTTCACGACCAACTCTGTTAGAGCAAAGTAGTAAAAAGTTATTTCAGCATGCTACTGCAGAGTGTATGAAAAAGTAAGATGATTTTAACTTCCCTCACCTAAAGGACATATTTCCTTTTTACTTTAGCTAACTGCCTAACTACTTCTCTAACAATCACCATATATAAACAGACTATCATAGAAAAATATGGGAAGATATTCTAAGCAAGGAAAGCATAGCATGGAACCACCTTCTTTCATATACAGGATTATTATCTATATTATTTATTGGTATTTTGTCCAGTTCTGTTATTAAGTTTCCCTCACTATTGCATTTCCATAGGGAATTTATTCCATGAGCTAATAAATTACACCATCAGGGAGGGTTTTTTTGAAATTCAGCTTAAATTTTCCCATTCTTAATTTCATCTCATTACTCCTAGTTATACCCCCTTGTACCCGGCTAAATAATTATTCTCTTTCCTTGGAGACTCCTATTATGTACCCCTCTACTTGTCACTTAACTAGGCTATTCATAGTTAGCTCCTTTAATCTGCCCTCATAAATCACTTCTTCCATTGCCTTAATCATTATTATTGCTCTTCTAAGAACTCTCTAATTTTCAAACATATACAGTTACAGGTGCCCCAGATGAAACCAGCTTTTGCACAGCCCCCTGTCCCCACAGACGCGGTACCTTCCTTCTCTGTACACCACAGTCCATCACAAAGTGGCACCAGTTTGCTGGGCAAATCAACACAGGCTCATCTTGTCAAACTGCAGACACTCTCAACAGTGTTTTCTGTGTGTCCAACTTGCCTTCAGGATTTTCTTTCTCAACTTCATAACATTAGTAAGCTGAGTTTCTGCTTACGGTCCGTATTTATGTTCTGTATCTTTCCATGTCCCCACCTATCAAGTCAGTCATCCACAACCTGTGTCAGCATGGGATTCTGTTCATCCTTGCGAACATTAGCCTACCGCCCTGCCCACAGCTAAATTCCTTGTCCCTTACCCATTCCTGTTGTTTACTACTCTTTAGCCAATCTCCCATCCCTTTTAATTGGCAATTGTATTCACATGCTGGCCAATATAAATGGGTTTTAAGAGTAAGTTGGGTCATGATAAAGTTTTCTAAGATAAAGTTATGTTGTTTCAATGCCTGCTGATGCATATAGATATAGATATAGATATAGATAGATACAGATTTTTTGTTTTTTTGGTGACTCCTTCCTGCACTAAATTTGTAATTCTGTTAAAATCCTTTTTAAGCTTGCCTGGCATCCTTTATCCAACATACAAACAAACAGGTTTCTTCACTCGCTTTATTGTTGTTTTCCAGATATGTACAGATGTTCCTTCTCTTGCTGTTTGTTTCATTTGTTTAAACGTTGAGATATTGTCAGGGCCACTGGCTGGCTCAGTTGAAGGAGCATGTGACTCTTGATCGCAGGGTTGTGAGTTTGAGCCCCACATTGTTTTTTTTTTAAAAAGTTAAGATATTGTTATAGTTTGCTCTTTTTTTCCTTTTGTGGTGTCCAGTGGGAGCTTTTCCATTGGATTTCAGTTCCTTAGAGTCTCCTCAGTGTTTTTGAATTTGTTTCAGGAATAATGATCGTTAGTTCCCATAATAGTTCAGTAATGTGAGATATGAAACTATGATCTGTATATGCCCAAGTTTATTTTTAAATCAAGAATTAATTTATTATTTCATTAGGGTATACCAAAGGAGTTAGCACCATTTTTGTGTTTTATCCATCTGTCTACAATCATGTATTTATTACTTGCAGGGTTCTTATATATAAGGTAATTTATCTCAAAGGGCTTTATGAGACAAGCACAGAAGCCCCCAAACAAGCTTTTTGGTTCTGTCACGTATACAGCAAAAGACCTTGTTTCCAGCCTACAGCAGAACCCACCCCATTCATTCGTGTTGCCCATCAGTCCTCGCCCTCCGACCTAGCGAACGTCCTCGACTCCTCTCTCCTGTCCTGGTCCCTTAGCACACTTCTTATACTTACCTTCACCTCTTCTCACCTTGCTTGAAATCATTGGCCTCGTCTGTTGGCCTTGAGATTGTTGGCCTCGAAATCGTGTGACACACCACCGATTCCATACCTGCCATCTGAAACTTTTTTCTGGCTTCACTTTTTCTCCTTCCCTCAGCTTTGTAAGAAAGCTTGGTCTAGTCTCTTTCATAAGACCTACTTACTTTCCCCCTGGCCAAGAATCCTACATGCTATGCTGTTCTCCTGAAAGTCTTGCAAGACTTTTCTATTTCTTCAGGATCCACCTCCCTTCCCTAGCATGTGTCCCCAGGTGAACACCCTAGCGACTACACCTATGTGCACCTGCCCCATTAAGGAAAACTGATCTTGCTTCCCCATTCTCCTCTCAACCTCTCTTTCTCGGCCTCTCCCTTTTTGATGTGCACACTGTAACCTGCAGGCTGATTTCTGCCTACACTCTCCACAGGGACTCCCCTTTGAATAGCGAGAGATCCAAAAGCTCTTTGTTTTATCTGATGCTCTGGTACCTATGGAGTGTTTCGTACCCCCCCCCCCTTATGCATTTTTAAGGTTTCTTGATTCCTTTCTTTTTTTTTTTTAAATTTTTTTTTTCAACGTTTATTTATTTTTTGGGACAGAGAGAGACAGAGCATGAACGGGGGAGGGGCAGAGAGAGAGGGAGACACAGAATCGGAAACAGGCTCCAGGCTCTGAGCCATCAGCCCAGAGCCTGACGCGGGGCTCGAACTCACGGACCGCGAGATCGTGACCTGGCTGAAGTCGGACGCTTAACCGACTGCGCCACCCAGGCGCCCCTCTTGATTCCTTTCTTACACGTTGTTTTGAGACTCTTAATTCACTTCAACAGGGTGATATTACTCTCTCAGATTCTCTTTTTACTCTTCCAAATGTTCCTTATTGCTCTCCTTCCATAGTTCTTCTCCCTCACCTATCTCTTAAATGCATGTGCTCTCCATTTCTTCACTTGCCCAACAGTGCAGGGAAGGGGTCAAGTCTCAGGGACTCAGAGAAAGCACTTGTTGTCTGGCCTCAGTCTACCTTTCTACACCTCAGACTCTGGGACTTGACCCCAGTCTCTTTGGATTGCTTGTTATTCACTGAAGAATTTATGTTCTTTCACGTCCCTTTGCTTTGATCACAACATTCCCTCAGTTCAGAACTTCCCCCTCTCTGCCTTTCAGACTCCTTCAACTAAAACCGTCTGCCAGCCTTTACTGATCCCCCAAGTCAGAATTAATCTCTAGTTCTGTTTAAAAACTTGGGATGCCCATTCTTTATATGTTTCACCACAGGTTAGTTGGTTTGTGTCTGTTCTAAGCACTACTGGTTTGCTCCCCAATAGACGGTGAGCTTCTTGATCTCATTTTATTTAGATGCCTCTAGCAGTAAGTAACAGATATCAAACTCTGTATGGCAAAGCATTATGGGAAGATGGGAGAAATGGTACTGAAAAAAATATTCGGGGACTAGTCTCAAGGTCAATGTAATAAAAATGTGTGTCCCAGGTTCCCAGGCATACCGAACAGTCATGTGAGCAGAAATGGCCAGTGTTAATCAAGGAAGTTTCGAGCGGTTTTGTTGGGTAATGACTAAGTGTGGCTTGGAATATACACTGGGCCATGCAGTGACTGGAAAATGTAAAATGGAACTGCAGCAAGATGCGTGAGGAGAGAGTGATAAATCATCTCTCTACTCGGATTTTTCACGGGATGTACGGTGCAGGTTTTACAGCCAGCGAAACAGTTTGAAAACAATGTGGTCTAATTTCAAACTTTTGAACTTTCTGTGGATGGCTACTACTTTTTTGTATTTTTCCTACTGGTATGTTGGTTACAGATTTAGTTTATTTTTTTTTATCACTTTTATACATCATCCTCATGTCCTTACAGAAAGGTAAAGGAGACGCTTTAAATAGTATTTTCACTGAAAGTGTATTGCATTTCCTTTTTGTAACAGATTCATGCCCAAGCACAAAACAACCCATCTACAGAAGATTCTCAGCCTTAAAGGAAATGGTGGTGCTGCTCCATCGATGGCCCCTGCTTTCCACCAGGAGCAGAAAGGTTCTGAGAATCTATTGAAGAATTTTAATTCAGAGTCTGGACCCTGTAATGCTGCACAACAAGAAAACCTGGGTAGCTCATTAATGCAGGAGCCAGACTTGAGAATGTGCCACTCATCAGATAATTCGAGCTCTCTTCATGAGGAAGATAAACAAAATACGACTTCTAGTCCCTGTGACATTTTCGGTGGAATTGACGATCCACAAAGACCACTGCACATTGTGTGGCCTCACAGGTGGTAAGTTTAAGACACCCCAATTTAGTGAGAGTTGGAGACTGGTCATAGAAAATATATTCTAATGGTTGACTTAGTAATTTATTGTCCCCATAGCTTTAGAAAAAGGTGGCATTATTGAT